>NW_024412396.1:14768259-14820779 GCF_014898765.1 Herpailurus yagouaroundi | reverse complement strand
CCCAGAGAAGCCCCTTGGAAGAAGTGCAAGGAACCAGCCTGGCGCTTGTCTTTCACAGTACAGCGGACAAGCACGTCTCAGCGCCCAAGTGCAGGGTTGCCTGCCCCAAAGCCGCCAGGGGAGCTGCGCAAAAACGTGGGCACATGCGGGAGGAAGGGGGTGCCCTGGGCTTTGTCACCCTTCATAAGCGGGTAGGTGGTGAGGAAACCGAATGTTAGTATAGAAGTTGGCTTTGTGTTGAGGGAGCACAGAGCACGTCTCAAGGAGAGAACTGAAATGTTAAAAAGCCAATAACAAAACAAGTTTCCTTACTACAATTGCTGTTAATGGAAAAGGCGCCTAACCTGCTGAATTAAATCGTTCAAAAGTGCCTGTTCATCACTGGGAGTTCCTTCTCTACAAGGAGGGGAAAGAAAATGAAAACAAAAAAACAAGTTGGAGAAGCCCCCTTCACTGGCCCCGGCAGTGTGTTGGAGGCCCCAGCCTGGACAAGGAACTTTCCACCCTCCCAGCCTCTAGCCGGAGAGGAGGCTAAAAGAGCCAAAGAAAACCCAAACCAAAACAACGACAAAACGTTTGGAATCTCAGGGGGGAAAGTCGGAGTGGGTCTCGGGATCTGTGCCACGCAGGGCACGACACTGTAGTCCACTGGGCTGGAGGCCGGGGCCTGGCCGGAGCAGCAAGGCCGGTGCCTCTGGTCCGGCTGGGGAGCGAAAGCCCACAGCTCCCCCTCTCCAGGCGCCCAAGGACCCTCAAGGCGCGGGGCTCACACTTGAAGCCTGGGAACGCGCTGACAGGAAACCCACTTCCTCCTAAGCAGTTTCTTGCTCGCCGGATGAGAGGCGCCCAATTGAAGCAGAATGATCCTCATCTGCTAATATCCAGCGTGGCCACAAAGCGACTGGCCATTTACGCCGCCACTTTAAACAAAGATATTTGGTTATTCCCGGGGAAGCAAGTGCACTTTTGCATGGCTGAGCTCCGGGAGGAGGCGAGCCTCAGCCCAGCCTCCCGCCTGCTGGGCTGCTCGCGCCTCGGGATTCGCCCCCTCCCGGCCAGCTGGTCCCGCCGGGGTTCAGGCTCAGTTCCGCCCGGCAACAGGCGGGCGGGTACTTACGACGCTCCCTGCCCGCGCCCTCCCTGAAGCATCAGAGGGGAAAACAGCGTGGCCCTGGGCTCGGGTGCTGGGGCTGTGATGTCCTCGGAAAGTCAGCTCCAGCCCCAGAACCCCGCGTGTCCGGGCGATGGGCGAGGGTCGGGGACACCAGGTTTGTTCGAGGTGGGGCAACTTCAGCAATGGCCCTTCGGGTTAGTGCCCCCCCAGCTTCCCAGCTCTGGCGGCCAGTAGTGTGCTTGTCTTGGCCAGGAATGGGGGTGGGGAAAGGGAGCCGCGGGTGGGTTGTGGGGGGGGGGGGCGGGGTGCGGGGGCCCCGGGCCCGCGGGGAAGACCCTGAGCGGGGGGGTGGGGGACGCGGGGATCTGGGACAGCCTCTCCGAGGCAGCCGATCCCCTGCTCAGCGTCCCCTCCGCCCGCTGGGATTCTCTCTCGGGTAGGGGGAAAGGGGGCGGGGAGCAGAGGTGTCCCTCTGACGGCGGCAGAAGAGGCAGACAGACGGACAGACACGCAGAACAACAGTGCGGCCCCAGGGTTCGTCCCCAGACTGGCGAGCTCGTTTGGTGGTGACTGGGGCTCGGCGCCGCGAAGCCCGATGTGGTCCGGAGGCAGTGGGAAGGCGCGGGGCTGGGAGGCCGCGGCGGGAGGGAGGAGCAGCCCCAGCAGGCTCAGGTGAAACCCCTACCCTGTCCCTTGGCCCCCTCCCTCTATAGACTTGTCCCCGCCCGGGAACCCCGACTATATTGGAAAGTGGTTCACTTTGTAACTCCGAAAGTTGGTTGCAAAGCAGCATTCACCTTCCTTCCTCCCCGCCATCCCCCCTCCTCGGCTACTCCTCACCCCACCTCTTGCCCTCCCCTCTCTCGGCTCCCTCCTCCTTTCCCTCCCCTGTCTCCCCCCGCGCGCCGCCCGCACCCCACAAAAAATGGGGTGGGGGTGTCCGGGGGAGGGGGAAAGAAATGCTTTGGGTCGTGTCTCTGCCTCTCTCTCTCTCTCTCCCTCTTTGAGACCTAAAAATCCTGACAAGTGAAACTTAAAGGTGTTTACCTTGTCATCAGCATGTAAGCTAATTATCTCGGGCAAGATGTAGGCTTCTATTGTCTTGTTGCTTTAGCGCTTACGCCCCGCCTCTGGTGGCTGCCTAAAACCTGGCGCCGGGCTAAAACAAACGCGAGGCAGCCCCCGAGCCTCCACTCAAGCCAATTAAGGCGGACTCGGTCCACTCGGTTACGTGTACATCCAACAAGATCGGCGTTAAGGTAACACCAGAATATTTGGCAAAGGGAGAAAAAAAAAGCAGCGAGGCTTCGCCTTCCCCCTCTCCCTTTTTTTTCCTCCTCTTCCTTCCTCCTCCAGCCGCCGCCGAATCATGTCGATGAGTCCAAAGCACACGACTCCGTTCTCAGTGTCTGACATCTTGAGTCCCCTGGAGGAAAGCTACAAGAAAGTGGGCATGGAGGGCGGCGGCCTCGGGGCTCCGCTGGCGGCTTACAGGCAGGGCCAGGCGGCTCCGCCGGCCGCGGCCATGCAGCAGCACGCCGTGGGGCACCACGGCGCCGTCACCGCCGCCTACCACATGACGGCGGCAGGGGTGCCCCAGCTCTCGCACTCCGCCGTGGGGGGCTACTGCAACGGCAACCTGGGCAACATGAGTGAGCTGCCGCCGTACCAGGACACCATGCGGAACAGCGCCTCGGGCCCCGGATGGTACGGCGCCAACCCAGACCCGCGCTTCCCCGCCAGTAAGTGAGGCCGCCCCACTGCCGGGCCGCGGGCTGAGTACGGGAGGCGCGGGGAGAGCAGCCCAGAAGGCGCGGCTCCTGCCAGCTGCGCACTGGGCGTCTGGGTGGGCGGCCCGGCAGCCGCGCCAGGGAGTAGGGTGCGGGAGCTGGGGATTCTTTCCCCTGCTGGATTGAGGTGTCCCAGAAGAGACACTTGGTAACGCTGGGGTCCTGCGAGCAGTATTCGGTGTCTCCCCAGTGCGGCCGACTAGGAGCTCTGCTCCGCGCAGGAGACCTCGGGAGTGCCGAGGGAGCGCCTTCCTCCCCCCCCCCCCCCCCCCCAAAAAAACCCCTAAGGGAGCTGGGGGCAAGCAGGGAGCAGAGAGGCGCGGCCTGGCCGGGCCGGAGGCTGCCCTACTGCGACGCGCTCAGGCGTCCGGCCCGGCTGGCTCTCCAGTCTAGGCAGGTGGAAGGGCGCGCGTGGCTCCAGAGGGGGCTGTAAATGGAACGAGCAAGTGCCCTCACTGGGGCTGACAGGAGAGAGAGCGGCCAAGAGGCAAAGCGTCTGGGGCTCTAGCTTTCGAAAGTGAAGACTCCACTCTCCTAAGCTCCCAAAGTTGGGGTCTACCGTGGGACCCCAGCTTTTGGTGTGGGCCCAGTTCACCGCCTGTGCCCCGATAACCCCACGACTCTGGCCGGGGATGGGCACGAAAGAAACGGAAGCGGCCTTTCTCCACTTTGCTTTTGGGCTGGAGCACTGAGAGTGGGGAGGCAACCGGGGTTGAGGTGGGGAGCTTTCCAGTAAATCCCTCGACGGCAAGGCCTGGGGCAGGCGCTAGCCATCCTTGACACCTAGGCCTCTCAGGGCGGAGGCAGCTTAGGTGAGGAGGGAGCCGTCGGGGTGGGCAGGGCCGGCCAAGGCCGCGGAAGGCAGAGGTGGCCTGGCCCGGCCCGGTCCCCGCCGACGCTGTGCGTTTGTCGCCTACAGTCACCCGCTTCATGGGCCCGGCGAGCGGCATGAACATGAGCGGCATGGGCGGCCTGGGCTCGCTGGGGGACGTGAGCAAGAACATGGCCCCGCTGCCAAGCGCACCACGCCGGAAGCGCCGGGTGCTCTTCTCCCAGGCTCAGGTGTACGAGCTGGAGCGACGCTTCAAGCAACAGAAGTACCTGTCGGCGCCCGAGCGGGAGCACCTGGCCAGCATGATCCACCTGACACCCACGCAGGTCAAGATCTGGTTCCAGAACCACCGCTACAAGATGAAGCGCCAAGCCAAGGACAAGGCAGCACAGCAGCAACTACAGCAGGACAGCGGCGGCGGCGGCGGGGGCGCCGGGTGCCCGCAGCAGCAGCAAGCGCAGCAGCAGTCGCCGCGCCGCGTGGCAGTGCCGGTCCTGGTGAAAGACGGCAAACCCTGCCAGGCAGGAGCCCCCGCGCCTGGTGCCGGCAGCCTTCAAGGCCACGCGCAACAGCAGGCGCAGCAGCAGGCGCAGGCTGCTCAGGCGGCCGCGGCGGCTATCTCAGTGGGCAGCGGTGGCCCTGGCCTGGGTGCACACCCGGGCCACCAGCCGGGCAGCGCAGGCCAGTCTCCGGACCTGGCACACCACGCCGCCAGCCCCGCGGCGCTTCAGGGCCAGGTCTCCAGCCTGTCCCACCTGAACTCCTCGGGCTCGGACTATGGCACCATGTCTTGCTCCACCTTGCTATATGGTCGGACCTGGTGAGAGGACACCGGGCCAGGCCGGGCCCAGCGCGCTGCCTCATCGCTTCCCCTCCTGCCGGTCACACAATCACCAACTACCCGCCGCTCCCTGCGCTTCGACTTTTCTTAATAATCTGTCCCGTTTAGACCGAGGGGAAAAAAACACAAAAGCCAAACTGCTGGACGTCTTTTTTTTTTTTTTTCTAAAATTTGTGGGATTTTTTTAAAAAAGAAAATAAAAACATCCAAGTGAATCCAATTCTTTAAGGAGTCTTTAAAAAGAGAAGGACATAACAAGAACAGCTTTTGGGGTGTCTTTTTGGTGATTGAAATGGTTTCACTTGCTCAGGCAGGGTGCAGTTTGGAGAGGGCTCTACGATGACTGGCTCTGGACTCTAAAGATCACAAACTTCACTCTGGGTACACTGTGCCAGCAAGGCGGACTCGCTTGTAAATACCCGGATTTCTTTTGAAGGGATGATGGGGGCTGGGGAGAGGAAAGACTCTTCGACAGGACCCACTTGTCATTGACACAAAGGAAATGCCCCCTCCCAGCGCCCTCTGGCCGCCCAGGCTCAGCCCCGGGGGGGAAAAGCCCTGGCTAAAATTGTTTTATGTTTGATGTGAACTTGTAGCTGTAAAACGCTGTCAAAAGTTGGACTACATGCCTAGTTTTTAGTAATCTGTACATTTTGTTGTAAAAAACAAAAACAAAAACAAAACCAACCCCTGTCCCCAGCCCATCATATTTTTTATGGGCATTGACAAATCTGTGTATATTATTTGGCAGTTTGGTATTTGCAGCGTCAGTCTTTTTCTGTTGTAACTTATGTAGATATTTGGCTTAAATATAGTTCCTAAGAAGCTTCTAATAAATTATACAAATTAAAAAGATTCTTTTTCTGATTAAAAGTCCACCTTTTGTTTGGTTTTAATTTGGCTTTAAAAGGCTTTTTTTTTTTTTTTTTTGGTGGTGGTGGTGGGGTCAGCTCATCATTGGCCTGATGGGGTTGGAATTGTTTGGGGGCTGAAAGGATACTAAACCAGCTAAAGAGCTGGGCCCAGAGTCCTTGTCCCACAGGGAAACGGAGTTTTGTTCTGTCTCCAGATTGAGTAGAACCAAACCTTGAGCAGTCCTGGGACTCGACAACCAAAAGGAAAAAAACTAAATACTTCCATCAGGAGGGAAAGGGTGAAAGGAAGAGAAAGAGACCAAAGGACTGGTTTTCAGCACCAGGCTTCTGGTTTTTTGTTTTTTGGGTTTTTTTTGAAACCTCAGAAGTGTCTACTGTGGTCTTATACAGCTAAGGCAACGTTTAAAACTTTAAAATGTTTAAATAACATGCATTTTAAATAATCTGAATGAGGGATCATTTTTACTGAACGAATGGTCCCTGTAGATTTCAACACCAATCCTTGTTTCTAATGTGCTGTAGAGCCTCGTCAGAATTGGAATTCAGGGGAAGACTATTTTCAAAAGTGGGAAAGTCTATCTGGGTCTCTGTTCTGTTCTAAAACAGCTATCCCCCATGCAGGGTTAGACATGGATCCCAAGCCTCTCAGGGTCTTTCTGGTCTTGGGAGGTTTCTGACTGGGCTACACCAAAGGCAGGACTTTGGAAGCTGGGCTTTCCCTCTTTGTTCCACCGGTTTCCATCTCTGGAATATCTTTGTAGTAAGGAATCTTTTTCCTGTCTCCAACTCTCTACTTCTCGCTGCCCACCCCCTGTCACCACCACCCAAGCAAAATAATCATCTTTGACCTTTCTCCCTCCTTCTAATTTCCTGGTCTCTTTGGTACCCAGATGTGGTTGTTGGGGAACTCTTAGGTTGCCCTGAGGAGAGGAGGAGGAAGGAGTGGCTGTGGACAGAGAGAAATCATAGTCCCTAGATGGGCTATTGCCGATTTCAGTGTCACCCTTGATAAACCTACCCAACAAAAGTGGCCGGGCGAGCTCCTATTAGCCTGAAAGTGTTTGTGGGGGTTCATACTTGGCATGTACTCATTTCATGCCCAGAATTCCATCTTTCTTTTTCCTTTCTTCCCTCTCTTCATCTTTTCTTCCTCTCTTCTTTTCATCTCATTCTGTCTCCATCTCTCTTTTCACCGGACTTTTCCCATACCCCACTTGTGCAGGAAATTGCATAGACCAAGGCCTTGCTCCATGACCAGCAGTATTCTTTGTTAACTTCCTGGGGGCTCCTCTCCCCGAATGCCTTAGGACTGGGGGCCAGGGTGAGCTTCCTCCCCTGGGTCTGGCTGCTGAGATATGGTTTCCAATATCCAGAAGAGACTGGAGAATCCGAGGATGGTTGGTTGGGTTTACAGAGTGTGCTGGTTGGGGAAAATCCCAGCAGGCCTCACATTTTGGTAAACAAGCAAAAATCAGTAAAGTTTGAACACTTGTGTTGGAAAGAGCAGCAGTGGTCCCGGGACAGGGTGCATAGGTGGTCGAATCACAGCTCGGGCCGGGTCTTTGCCAGGGAGATGTTTGCTCTAAGGTCCCAATTCCATGGGGGAAGGGAGATTCCGCTCAACCTGCCCCAGGCCCAGCACAAGCCCCAGGGGCGGGGGAGGGGAAGCAGGTGGGGCTCGCGGCAGGACACTGGCAAGGACGGCTGCTCCCCCAACTCCTAGCCGGGAGCGGGCGCCTGAGAGTCACAATTTTTAGTGGGTTGTGGTACCCTCGGCCTTATCACCCTTACACTGGATGGAATTTTCTCAAATACATTCTTCTCCTTGCCGTCTAGGGTCGGCTTAGTTTGAAGTCTGTTTACTTGTTCGGGGGTGGGGTGGGGGAAGGAGGTGATTTCAGCCGGGTCTGTGGATGGGACCGAGACAAATAGAGGCTTGGCTGCTTCTCTCCATCCATCACGCTCTGGCCGGGAGAGTGTAGTAACTTCAGGAAGCAGCCGTGGAACGCAAGCTGAAGCTGTTTTTGATAGGGAAACGTGTGCGCGCTGGGCGCAGCTAAAGACCCCAGCCTGGGGACATTCTCCAGCCCACATCTCGAAGAGCCTCTGCGACGCCTGTCGTCATCTACTCCTGAAGTAGACCTCCCCTCGGTCTCCAGCATCTCTGGCTCAGGTTCTGGCCCGGAGAAATCAGCCTTCTGGGGATGTCCCTGGCCCTGAATGCTGGAAGAGCCGTAAGCTTCCCCACGTAGGGGGGCAGCGCAGTTCGCCCCAACATCCCAGAGAAGCTGAGCGCCCCCGCCTATGCACCCCACCCATCCCTAAACCCTGACGGGTGAGGAGAGTGGGGGAGATCTTGCAGACAGCATCCCGCATACCTCCTCTCCCCCACCCCACCCTGCCAAGTAAACACGGGGACTTTCTCGAGAGCCCTGGAGTAGGGCTCTAGTGGCTTGGGGCCTGAAACCCCAGGCTTGGCTTGTTTGATGTTTAGCATCCCAAAGCGGCACACCACCCCCTCCCCAGCCTGGGAACTTGGAGCTGTGGGTCGGAGAGGGAGGAAAGCAGCCCTCTCAGTCGGCCAGGCTGGGGACTGGACTGGGTTCTGGAAAGGCGAGAAGAGCCGGCCAGAGATGCTCTGAGCAGGGGAGAAGGGAGACCCGGCTGCCGCCCCCCCCCCAACAGAGACACTTGTGGGTACAGCTGGAGTTGTCAAGGCCTGGAGGTGGGTGGGGGCAGGGAATGCTCAGCAGCCGGGCAGGGTCTCTGGGATAGGGGCTGGCCCTGAGGGAGGTAGCTTGGGGCCCTCGAGTGAAATCAGACTCAGGCCCGAGGCGACCGCGCGAGAAACGGTCGGGGCACTTACTCCTGGAGGCGGAGGAGGCCCCGCGCGCTCCAGTCCAAGGGCCTCGCAGGAGGCAGGTCTCCTTCCCGCTACCTTACAAAAGGGAAGACTTGCTCGGGAGCCTTCCGAGGATTTTAAATCCTCCTGGGTCAGGGGCAGGCCTGGGGCTGGCATCAAGGTCTCGGGTTTTGAGACCCCAGGGAGGAATTCTCATACTGAGGCCACACACTTCTCCGAGCGCGCTCGCCGGCGTATGCGCGTCGGTGAGGGGCTATCTCCAGGCGCGAGTGCACAAAAGGTAGCGCGAGTCTCTTCTCAGGCGACTGGAGATAAGAGGAAATGAGAGCGGGGTTTTCTGACTTCCAACTCATTAGGGACCAGGTAAGGTCAATGCTTTCTCTATTATGTCTTTATCTTAAAAGCGGGTCAATTTAAGATAAGGGAAAAAAAAAAATCCAGGATCTGTGTGAACCGTACTGATAAAGACTGACCCCTTTCCAGAACTAAAAGCAAGCCAGGCAGACATTCATTTTCTATAAACAAGAGAGTTGTGAGAAGCTGCCTTGAATTCTGATCGAATGTCTCCAGTCTCTCTAGACATGGCTCACCCCCTCCCCCAATTATTAGAGCTGGGAGCAGAGTGCGGGAGGATATTATTTGTGGAGAACTAGAAAGCCTGTTGGGAAATGTGAATCTGAGATGATATGGCTCTTAGGCATGGTTTGCTGGCTTGTTTGCTTCAAATGTGTCTTTCTTTTAGAATGGAAGGAAAGTGACAGACATGAGTGTTGGGAGGAATGAAGCTGAATGTTTTCTTTGCTCTGCCAGGTTCCTATTAAGAGATGCTGGACACCACCTTCCTCTGACCCTCCCTGACTTCCTGACTGGTGTGTTTGTGGTTGTGTAGTTGGGTCCTTTTCAGCTCAAGGCCCACCCTTTGTGGGGCTCGATTTGGGCTCCCTCCTCCACTAGGGGCACAGAAAATTTTCTTGCGCTGCTTTGGCCAGGAGCTTCTGGAAGGAGTGTCCTATCCCCAGTTGCCCTCTGTGGCGAGTTTGTCCACCCAAGTGGCTGGATGCATTGGGTATGGATAAGAGTAGTGGGAAGAATGTGTTTTATTGAAAGGGAGGCCCAGGGCGTGCATGCTCCCTCTTCCCACGTAGTTGTGTTTCTCAACTTGATGGTTCTCAAAGGAGCAGAGGAGAAGCAGGCTTAGCAACTTGACAGCACAGTTTCTGCCGCATCTGAAGCCACAGCTGAAGTAGCAGGCTGAGTTTCTCTCTGATAGTGACCTAATACCCTACTTGGAGGGCATCTAGGCACGGCCCCAGACTTCTTATTTCATGTTTCCCATTTGATCTCTGCTTCCTAAATAATTATTGTCTTTGTTATGCTGAGTTGTAAATAAGTTTTGGAAAGGATGAGATTTAAATCCATTCTCCTGTTCTATTTATTTTTTTAGTTACTTGCAGGACACTGCAATATAAATTGATTATTGTTATTGCTCTACTTGAAATGCAAATAAACAATTTTTTTTTAATTGCAAGCAATAGGTCTTGTTAAAGAGGACTCTCCTCCAACATAATATTCACATCTGATTCTGCCAACTCTGTATGTAGGTATAAATGGTTGCATAGAGACATCTGTCTTTGTATGCATTATAGAAGTATACACATATGTATCTATCTCATAGATCTATTTTATTAGAAGATATTAAAATAGAAAAAAACTTAATGTAGGATTCTCTCAGTAGGGCATCTTATGGAACCTGTTAGATGCAAAAAAGTTGAATGCATTCATTGCCTCAATTAAGATTCACATAAAACCGAGTGTCCCTTAAAAAATTATACGAGTAAAGAAAAACTTTCTTCAGTTTTATCCATTTTAAATTGGAATGTTAATTTATTTTCATGCAAAATTCTGGAGAATTAATTATGTTTGGGGAAAATATTAAAATTTGTTCTTAAAGAAAATGAACTTGTTGTCTGAGACGCACAGCTGTAGATGAGACTTCTTGAGGCAATCTATTAGAAAAATTATCATTTGTCACATCTCCATTATCCACTAATAGATATCATTAGTATGAACACTATTGGCCAGCTAACAAAATCAAATGGAAATGTTTCTGCCGCTCCTTTGTAGCAAACTTCCCTCCTACTCTGGTCTTCACAGAGTAGTGGAAATAAGAGGGCAGGTCTGAGTATAGTCCGGCAGCAAGGAAAAAGACCAACTTTTTCTCCTTCCCTCCATTTCCTACATTTCCAGGAATCCTGTCTTTGCTAGATGAAATTGTCAATAATTGTCAGTAACCACCAGGCTGTTGGTAGAGGGTCAAACATTGCATTTCTAGGGTTTTCAGCAATTGTTGATAATGTCATTTCTACAAAATCAAAGATGTTAGGCAATGAAAAGTGTGCTTGGATACCCTTCCCCAGTCACTATTGCCCTGGAGCCGTTCTGTGGAAAGTCGCCCAGGATGGTAGGGCCTCCACCTTGCCTAGCATTTTCCCTCTCAATACTGCTGCTCGAAGGTGTCCAAAGCTCTAGGAAAACAAGGGTTTATTTGGTTCGCGCGCTGCCGATTTACCTGATCTCCTCGGCACACACACAGCTGAGTGCGCGCGCGCAGATGTAAACTTGGGAATTACCGTAATGACACGAAGAGGACTGGGAGCTGGCTCCTCCGATCTGGCTGTTCGCTCTATTCTAACCTAGGAGAACAGGTCAATGGTTTAACGAATCTGGCTATGTTGATGTATACAGCAAATCCGGCATGGTTAGGGTCCCCGCGGGCGCCCCCAGAGCACTGGGTTTCTAAACAGGTTTGGAGCGACAGGCTTTTTCAGAGGAGATTCTGAAGCCAAAGAGGATTAAACCACTCTCCCCGCCTGGCCACTCGACGGTGCCTTGAGGTCTGCAAGGCACTGTTTTCTGGGTGGGGACTAATGGGGGTGGGGGTGGGGTGGGTGCGGAGCTGGGCAGTGACGGCTTCCTCCTCCCCTTCCGAGTGTGCTTCAGAAAGAATTGCAACTCTTTCACCAAAGGCATGCACAGAGCATACATCCCCATCCCGAGTCAGGGCAGACACAAGTTGTAGCCAGTTCATTACTACTCACTAACCTGCACTACGAACTGAAATGTTGATTACCATTTCCTGGCAGGACTGCTGAGACTGAGGCCTGGGTGTAGTAAACTTCGGAAGTACCGCAGCATATCATTATATACAATTCACATAGCAGGGAAGTTCAGTTATCTATGTGCACTTCACGTTGGCTTCGTACTGAAATCCAATGGGAGAATCTTTGGAAATATTCCACAAAAAGTCAACCCATAGCCATAATCTAGCCCTGGATGGGTTAAAGAGAACATCTTTGAGGTCAATGGTAGCGTACACGGAGCTTCAGGCATCCCTAATAGTTGATATTAACTTTCCGGTATGAACTGTTTTCTAACAACCGTATGCCATACCAACCCTAAATTGGTTACTGAAAATTCTCGACAGAGCTAAATACTTAGGTTCTGTGGAAGCTGGAGGGTTGTGTGTGTGTGTGTGTGTGTGTGTGGTTCTGCACAGAAGAGAAAAGAGGAAAGGAGAGGGGACTGGAAAGGAGGGGAAGGGAGAACAGAGGAACACTGCCTGGTGACAGTGTGTGGAGTTCTGCTGGTGTTTTTGACAGCTGAGTCATACTGGTCTTTGGGTCCAAGGGTTGGGGCAGATGGATGAGTGTGTACTGTATGTGATTTTTAGGGGGTGATGCTGGTGGGCAGGGCAGGGGGGGCGGCTGAAAGGCAATGTGTGTCCCACCTCTTGGCTGGAGTGTAACACAATGGGAACGTAATTACCTAGCTGAAACAAGCTCAAAAGGCAAAAAGTTGCAAAATAGATCGGCCTCCCTGAGAAGAAGGGCAGCCAGTTCCAGAGGTCTGCAGCCATCATCCTTTTTTTTCCCCAATACATTTTCAACAAGAGGATCTAGGGAGTGATTCCGATTCAATACACATAATCAGTTTGCAAGTCTTATTTCCATTTGAAAACAGGGCCATTTGCAATCATAAGAGCCGGACACGCTGAAAGATACAGAGCGCTTTCTGAGCAGATGATGGGTGACAGAATCTACAGGCAAGCACTAAATATTTTCTTCTAGCCTCAGGCCGTATGCATCAGGCTTTAGTCCCGGTGTATTTGAAATCGAATATTCCTGTTGTATGTATAATTTAATTGCTTAGAAAATTGAGACTCCATGGTTGGAGGGGGGGAAAGAAACAGCAGGAAAGGTGAGAGAGAAACTATGTTTGTGCTTCCTCTCGTTGCTGATTGATAGTCATTTATTTAGTGAAGAGTAGACGGGCAAAAGATTTGATGTGAAATTCAAACTTGTTTTTAAAGGAAGGGCCGCCAGAAGAGATTGCTCGGGGCTAAAATTTCGCGCGTTGGAGTCGTGAAGCCCTGCCGGGGTGTTCCGGGGACCAGCAGGATGTCTGCGGGGCCCGGGCGCAGAGCTGTGACCGAAGCCCTACGGGCGGCTCCGCGGCCTCCCAGTTGCACCGCCAAAGACCTAAGGGCCCCTAGCGGCCCCGCGGTTTCAAATTTGTTGTCAGGCGACCCAGCTGCAAATGTGGACAACTTAAAATCTCCGGCTATTTTACGGTCTTTCGTCGTAAAAAGTTTCGGTTTCTAGAACCCAGTGTAACAGCTGTCGGCGACCGCCCCCCTCCTGCCCGCGGCCTCTGCACTCCCCACCCCCTCGGCCTCCCGCTCTAACCCCAGTCCTAGGCGTCACCCCGCCCACCCGAGGTCTCCCCTCCCACGCGCAGCCTGCGGCCACGCGCTCTCTTCCCACCCAACCTCTCGAGCCCCCCATCCCCACCCCCCACCCTCGGCAAGGCTAGCAGGTGACTCTCCAGCCCGTTTTCAGTTCACGCTGGGAACAGCCTATACTCTGAGCTGTCTGCCGACAGGCTCCTAACCCCTTCTGGAGACCACACTAAGAAGTCTGGTGTGAGGATAAGTAGAAATTTCCCGTGAAGTTTGACCCCAGAATATACAGATAATTAGTTCACTGGGTCACGATGATGATCAAAACCCTAACCTGAAGGGATTTTTTTTTTTTTAACGATCTGAAAACACAATCTTTATTTGGATAAACAAAATCAAACAAAGCCAGCGAACTGCTGCTGTTTCCCTAACGAGTTTTCCTACGGAAAAGAGAGATTCCGCCTCTGCCTAGATACGAACATCTAACGAACTTTCTGGCAGGCAGAAACCCAGTCTAATAATAGTATGTGCTTAATGCCGATTCCATTTTTATTTCAAAAGGGAATAATTTATTAACCTCCTCAAGTTAGTGCCTCTTAGGCAGGCGTTGTGTTTTTAAACGTCCTTGCAAAGCATTTTCACCTCTGAGAAGATCTCAGGAGAACCAATCGATGGGGGGTAGGGGGTGGGGACGATCTGCACAGCTTCCGCCGGCTTGCTCAATCTAATGCAAAACTCTTCCTAAAAGCCCCGATGTTCTCTTTAACAGATGTCAGTTACAGAGACCATAAAGATCTAAAGTCACCCTTCACACACACGCACACACCCCAGCTGTAAACTCACTATTTTTTTTTTTTCCCGCTCTCTAGAATTCATTCTGTGGTTAAGCGGAGTGAGTGGTCCTGAGGCATTAATCCATCCTGGGTGGAGGTGGGAAGGTCAGGCCTCCCACAATAGGGAGCCTTCAGGCTCCCTATTTCTGCAGACCGGGAACACAGAACTCCTAAAACTGACAGGAGGTGAGGGTGAGACTGGGACCAGTGGGACCCAACCTGCTAGGGTAAAGGGGAGCTAACTCACCCAAATGAGGACAGGACCCGGCTTAGTCTTGGCTGGGTAGGCAGAGGGGGTGCACAGGGATGTGTCCCAGAGCAGCAGAGAGCTAGAGCAGGTTCCCAGGGCAGGAAGTCCCAGCCACCTGACAGCTCCACAGAGATATGGTGACTGTGTGGCCATTTCTAGGAGTGGTGGCTGATGTGTGGTGACTCCTTCCCACTCTCCAGGATCTCCCTGAAGACCAAAACCACACAGGCTGGGGATTGCTGGTCCACGTCTTCAGGAGCAATCCCAATCAGGGAGAAGAAACCTCAGTCTGCCTTCCTCAGGGAGCCCCCTCCCTATCTCCCAAGGCAGATGTGGGACACCTTCATTAGGAGCCAAAGATCACCTGCGGGAGCATCGTATTCTTGTATTTATAGCCTGATGTGACTCCTTCATCTACTTTTTATTTGTTACTTCATCCCACTCATTTTCCATTTCTTCATTTCAACGCCTATGTTTTACTTGCTTGCTTGTCCAATTCCAGCCTCACAGCTGCAGTCATACTTCCAAGGCAATTCGGTATCATTTTCCTAATCATGTCGGCGCTAAAGGAAAAACAAAGTGGATGCGCTAACCCATATAGAATGAAAGCCAGTAAAGCCCATATGGGAGGCCAGTGGTAGTGGTGGTGTGGAGAGGTGTTGCTGAAAGGACCAGTGAGCCACCAAGGTCAGCCTATCAGAGGACTAGTGAGAAAAAAGTGACAGAAGCAAAGAGAAGCAGCAGTGCAGAGAAATTCAATTAATGTCAGTGGATGCGAAGTAAGGACTACAACCCCGACCTAACACATATGCCTGGCCTGGACAGGCATAGAAAGGGATGAGGAGGAAGCAGATGTGTATATGGTCATCTGTCTCTGAACTGAGAGGCAAATCTAGCAACCTCTTACTTTCCTCCTGCTAGACATTAAGAATAGAAACTTTCTGCGGGAGCAAATTAAAGGGCTAGGGAGCTGAGGGGCCAGGAACTGTTGTTCGCCTCCAAACTCCAGCCTGGCCATTTGGGCTCTACACTTTGGGGAAGGAAAAAATTCAGCGGAGCCTGGGGGCAGAGGGCGAAGCCCCTAGGAGAAGAAATAGCGGCTCCTGGAAACTTCCTGGAAAAACAGACAAAAATCCTTTCTTTCGAACAAGTGTCCCACCCCTCCTCCCTGCAGTTGGAGAGGGGCCTTAAGAGAAAGGGGAGACTCTGGGTCTTTTCCGACCCTGGCTGTTGGACAGCGCCCTCTTTTGTCCCCGCCAGCGCGGCCTCGAAGGAGGTACCACGTGGAGGGAGCCCCAGCTGCCTGGGAAAATGGCAGGGCGATTCCACTGGGACTCAGAGCCGAATCGCCCTGCGGCTCCCCCCCGCAGCTCTCCTCTTCGGTACCCGTGCAGCTTCCCATGACAGAAGGCGGGTCCTGAGAAGGCGCCCGGTTCCCCGCTACCCAGTCGGGCCCCATCCCCCTGCGGACGCGCAGCGGGCGGGGCCACGGCTGCCCCGGAGATCCCTCCGCGGATCCGGAATCGCTCCCCCCGCCCGCTCCCCGGGAGGGTCAGGCTCCGCAGGGCGTTCCCAGCCTCTGGGTCCCGCGGCTGCGGCACGGGAGGAGACCAGGCTTGCCCTGTCGCCGGGCCTCTGCTCTGCGGGGAGAAGGGAATCCCCCCACCCCCCAAAAAAACCCACACACAACCTTCCAGGGCCGGTCATTTCCCTCCACCGCCCCCTTCCCTTGCCCAGCCACTTTGGGGTTTCTCCAAGGGGCCTGGAGCCCCAGGGCCCTTGCTTTCTTGAGAGTTTCACACGCTCTGTGATATATTTTAGCTGCAACGTATTAACCCATTTACTACCCCGGCATGACACAGGTGTTGATTTGGACTTCATTTGGGTGGTGACCGCAGAAGGGCACATCTGAGAAGCTTCTCAACTTGTGAAGCACAGGCCGAGGGTGAGGTCCGGGAGAGGGACCCGGAGCGAATGCCGGCCGGTCGGGGAGGGAGGGCGGCGGTCCAGACTTCCTGCGGTCGGCGCCCACCGCTCCGTCCCAGCTGCAAGAGGCCTCGCGCAGCTCCAGTCCCCGCCCGGCGGTGGCTCCGCTAACGGGGCTTTTCTCAGCAAAGGGTGCTGCAGCGCGACGTCAGCCCCGCCGGGTCCAGAAGCCCGGATCCTCCTTCTTGGACCCGCGCAATCGCCTCTCTTTCCCCTTTATATTCTTCGGTAATTTCGGAGGCAAAGATTTCAACTTTGGGGGAATTTGTTTCATCTCTCCTAAATTCAGAAACGGAGTCTTCAAAAGTCTTAATGTGTGTGTTTACTTTTTTCTAGCGTTGAAATGAATGCGAAGCCACGGATCGAATCCCGTCACTCATTTGGGGTTAGCTTCTCCCGATATTTCACACGGAAAACAAAACTGGGTCCCTCTTATTTGTACTTGTCCTTAACCTTTGCAGCAACTGCTGTAGATGAGGCTCTGTCCATTCTCTAATAGATTTTACTAGGGGCTGGTGACAGAGAACTGATTTCTTTTCTATTAGGGTTTAGCACATCTTTGTTGAAGGCCTGTAGAATGACCAGGGATTAGATTTGCATCTCTTAGGCGCCCTGTGTGGTCTTTGTGTGAAGCTTGTAACTGTTAAAAATGACTTGTTAGGAAGCGTGTGGGCTCTCATCGCTCTCCTTTTGACAGAATGATTGTGAAATTCAGATTGGCCCTGTAGGATTTAGCCCGCAGATTCCACCTGAACCCTAAGCAATTAGACCCTAATCTCACTGCAATCATATTTGAGTTAGGATTTGTTGCACTTTGTTTACTTCAATTAAAAGCAGAGGAATATATATATTTTTTCAGCCTTTAAAGTGAAATCTCCAGGCGCAAAACCTCAGGACTTCTCAGAAACGGTTTTGGTGGTGATGGGGATTTCTTTCCTGTAAGGTTTCCTCCTACTCCTCCCGCCCGCCCCTCCCCCATTTAAATAACTCTTTCTCTCTGTCTCTCTCTCTCTCTTTTTTCCCCTTTCCCTGTTACTCGCTAATGTCTGGAGCATCTATCTTCTTAAGGGTTGAATTCAGGTCGCCTGGGAAGAAATGCGTCGAGATGACTCCCAGCTGCTAGGGGCGCCCAAGCTCCGGGAGTCCCCAAGTCCCCGACAGAGCGCCTACGTCCCGCTCCAGCGCGGAGGTTTCCCACTCTCGCTGGCCACGCGGCGTGCGTGGGCTCCGGGCAGTGGGCGCCCGTCCAGCGTCTGGCTTCTTGCGGCTGATTCTCTTCTAAGGCGCCTGGCGCCCGCCCCGCCGCAGGGCGACTGCCGAGACCCGGTCAGCTGGACCACGGCGTCCGTCCCGGAGCTGCCCTTAGGATTCAGTGTGGCCTCCACGTGGGCTTGGCTTCCGCCCTGCGGCCTGCTGCGCTCACAGTCCGCCCCAGGAGGTTGGGGGAGGTGGTCTCACCTCTGCGGGGTCGTCTTCTGCCCGGGTGCCGGACCGGCTCCGGAGTTGGGCCTCGAGCGGCCTGGCTCCGGCGGTCCTACGGGCCCTGAGCGCCCGGGGTCGGCCTCTAGCCTCTCCTCGCCAGGCCCCAGCGGCCTAGAGCGCCGGCCTCTGTGCGCCGCCATCTGACCGGCTGCGGAGGGTCAGTGGCCCGGGTCGTCAGGATCTCGGCAATTCTCAGGGCATTTAACCCCGATGCAATTCCTAAGGGTCGCCTGCGGTTACTAAGTGTCAAGTCAGGTCACCTTAGTAGTATTGCTTGATCTGTGGTGAGTTTATCGCCTTCATTGATTTATCTCGTGCGACTTTGTTACTTTTATTTTCTCGGAGGATCTCATTGGGGAGACACATAATGACAATGACCCTTGGTCATCGTTTGTCCATTTTGACTCATGACCACTTATTGGGTCCTAGTGAGTTTGATTTGGTTCCCTAAAATACTGCTTCGCCTTTATGAGTTAATACTAAGGTGAGAGCCAACATAGGATGTAAACTAGAGAAATATTCTGGCACGGGAGGACCTCAATGCCATGTATTTGAGGGGGAAGGGAAGATGCCACTTTTAAAACTTCCTAATAAACTTTTTAGTAGCAAGTGTTCTCATTGTCACTCATGTCAGAGAAAAAAAAATTTTTTTAATGTTTTTTATATTTGATTCCATAAGAACGAAGGAAAGCCAGCCTACAACTTCACTCTGCCTGCGTAGCTAAAACATTTTAAGTGAGGACAACGTACTCTGCCGCCGCTTAGGTACTATATAAATGTGAGCAGTGCAAACTAAGCAAATGGTGCTCTCTTCCAATATTTTCTGGGGTGGAGTCTGCTTTAAACAGGCTCATCTTTTGGGATAATTCTAATAGCTATTCTTAACTTTATTGAGAATTCGTAAGGGCTTAAGGGAATAAGGGAGATTCTGTCTTGCCAGTGGATTGTGGGGAGGTGGGAATGTGGTCTTGGAGTGGGGAAGAAGGGGGAGCAAGACTGTAATCGTCTCTTTAAGATCTACCAAAAGAAGTCTTGATCTATTGATTGAAGATCCCTGCTTTAAATCAACCCTGTGTGCAGTTTAGTACAGGTTTTCATTTGTGAATAGGAACTGTATCAAAACCCTAGTGTGACCATGACAATTGGGTAATCACACACAAGGCATCTTTGCTAATGGAGAGATTCTGCAAATATGTTTCTAGTGAATACACAGATAACAGTCACAGTGGAAGGGTCAGGTGCCACAAATCATAGATTACTCTGCCAAGGGTTGCCAGCCATCTGAGGCTTGGAAGGACATTAACTGCCTTTGCATTCTCAGAATACTCCCCTCAGTTCGTGATTTCACTTACTTGACCCTACTTCTGTTATTAAAAAGCTGGCAGGCACAATCAAGGGCGAGCAGGTTGGCTACCTACCCTTCTGGCAGCTTGCCAGTTTTCCCATTTAGCTGCCGGCAGACAAGGCGAGGAGTGAATCAGTCGTAATCCTACAGTAGCATCTAGAAGGTATCAGGAAAACTTTAGTGGCAGCGGGAGGGTCCACCAGTCAGCCCTGTTTCTAAATTCTCCACTTCATATCTGTAATAAATCCCTCTGGGGGAACTCACTACTGGGAAAAGTGGGTAGGGGAATGGATACAGAAGCTCTCAAGCAGTTTCCTTGAAAAGTAAGCTGTAAGTGCATTACTTGATAGTCCCAATTTTGAAAACGGGCATAAATAGAAATAGGATTCTTGTTACTAACAAGAGCAAAAACCAGGAAAAGTGTCCCTTATCAGTGGGGGGGGGGGGGAATCAAGAGCTTTTAATAAAATTTTTAAGATTATCCCTTTTTGTCAATAGAACAAACTTCTGCCTTTTCATGTTTGCTTTAATAGAGAAATTATTGCTAACTTAATAAGATTTAGACATTCAACTTTCAGAGAAATTATATAAATCTAATATTATATAAAAATAGTTTTTTATTCCTATCTCTCATTGAAACAAGCAGGTATTTGGCACACAGGGTCATTGTAAAAGCAAAATCTCTCTCTTTCTAATATTAGCACTTTTCCTTGAGGATATAAAATCTAGGAGTCTAACACAAAAGAATCTATGGGTGAAACAAGACTTTCTGGGTCCCCTTTGTTGGCAGGATAGGCTCTTTTCTCATACTTTTAAATTGGAAGTAGCTTTGCAATCTAGATTAACTATCATGATTGAGATAAAGCCATAACTTTTACTCATAGGTACCATGAGAAAGTAAGTAGACTGACTTCATCAGTGAGGTTTTCTCCAGGGGATTTGCTTGTGGGAGAGGCCTTGTTGCACTTTTTGAACAGAAAGGTATGATTCACTGAAGTATGAGTGTTCATAAAGGCTAGCAAAGTGTATTTTTTGAACAATATTATATTTTCTGTCAGGAGGTTTCTAGATGTGAGATATAAAAAAACTAATTTAACTTTTTCTCCCAAAATTATACTATCATTACATTAGTGTATTCTTAAAGAATGGAGATGGACATTACTCATCTACATTACCAAAGGGGAAAAAAATTTAAAAACCAGGTGGCAGATATGTGCCTTATAATTTAAACAATAGTGAGTGATGAACAATCTTCCAAGTTCATTGAAGCAGGAACGGGAGAGAATATCTATAAAAGTGAATAAAAAAGGATCTTGTACAAATATGCCTAACCCTCCATTTTATTAGCTTATAATGCAAATTATTATTTGCTCTTGCTACTAAGAGCCATTTTAATGTAATGGATTCATTTCAGACCCTCAAGAAAACCAAAGCCTATGTCCTTTTACAAGTTTGTGAAGAACTTTCAAATAGCCACATCCAATTTGAAGACAGATATATTTTTTCTTGCTTATTAAGTTATAAAGTTGGAATTTATGCTGATGAGCATTTTCCATCTTGACTAATACTTTCTGCCAAAGAAGTTTTTCTTTTAAAAGAACAGATAGCAAGTGAACAGAAGGAAATTCCAAGTCTCTGTGATTTGATAGTGGTCACCATTTCACATTCTTAAGTTTAGAGCTGTAAACAACCATATTCTTTTTTTTCTTTGTGTATCTGTGGGTTAGTCAGTATCTTGTATAGCGCCTTGCACACGATAGTTGTTTGATAAGTTTGCTGAACAAATGAATTCATGAAACACTTTCACTATTTACCGTGTAATCTTTTCTGACGTGAAAAATATAAAGGTAAAGGAGTCTTAACATTTTTCTTTATTTATGTGAATAAAAAATTGTTAAAATTCTCGATGGGTCTGACTTAAAATGACAGAAAAGCAGCCCCATTCTATGCTAGTTAGCAAGAGAAGAATCTCTTAACATCTCCCTGCCTATTGAAATGAAAACTGTTTGAGGTAATACTGTAATGTTTAAAACAAACAAAAACCCCCAAAGCTTAGATGTAACACAAAATGAACCTTAAAAATTAATGACTTGGAAAGTCCTTTGAGTTAATCTCTTTTTACATTCCAGATTTAAACTTTCTATGGCATACTTATCTTTCTTGAGACCTTTAAAATTCTAAAGTGTAGCCATCTTCTGAAGTGGTGAAGGGAACAGAAGGTTACAAATCCTATCATTCTTTTGGGAGTGGGAGTGGGAACTGGCCAGTATGGTCTTATCTACTAGAAAAGAATATAAGGACTAATGTTGATTGTTAATGATAATGCCACATAGGGCTGCTCTACAGAATGGCCAAGAGGAATCTATTATGCAAGAGCGATGGCTACTATTGCTGTGTTCCCAACTTCTATTCCTTAGTGAGCACCTCTCACATTTGATTAGGGACTATAGCTTTGGGGCACAATGGAACCAGTGGAGTGAAGGCAGGAGGAATCAAAAGATTGGAAGTAGCTTCAGAGTTGGGATGCACTATGCCTTGTGTTGGCCCAAACAACTCCTAGAATCTCTCTTCATTGATTTGGGGCCTGGTTCAAGATTACATACCTGTTAAGAAAAGACTATACTGGCAGATTCTTTTCCATTTTGAATGTGAGACCTTTCATCAATGAGTATGAGGATATTATTTCAAGTGGAAATGAGTGCTTATATAGCAAGGATGTCCCTGGCTTCAGCTAAGTAGCCTCCCTAGGCGGTATTTGCACCTCAGCAGCATTTGCTCAGAAAAATTAAGAAGACTGGAAGGAGTCAAACAGCAACAGAACCCTAAATAAGTTAAATCTCAAATCTAAATTCCATTTACTTAAGATCAAACATCCTCTTTTAAAACACTCACTTGGCACGAAGATACAGATATTGCTTCCTGTTTATATGCAGTTTAAATATGCATTTACACTCTTAGTGGGTTACAGCTAATCCTTCAACTTTTGTTTCTAACAAGAAATGGATTCCTAAAAGGAAATGTTCTTTACCAGTGTCTGGAACAATGATGACCCATTGCTCTCCCAAAAATTCTCTGTTTTATTCACATGTAGATAGGACTTGGTATTTCATCACCAAGTTCATAACAAAGTCAACTCACTATAGTGGAAGAGTATTTATAAAATTATACTTTTTTGATAGAAACCAAAAACAGAGGTTGATATAATATCCTGTTGTCAGGGCATATCCAGCTTAGACATTATACAGAAGAACTAGGCAGTATCGCCCTAAGACATAAATATTTTATGATATGGCCTATTTATTGATTTATTTATTCAGTCAGTAAAGATTCACTTACATCAGGCAAAGTTCTATGCATGCAGAAAAAGATATGTCTCTAACCCCAAAGACACTGTGTTTGGAGAGACAAGCATGAAAATAGACAATCACAGTTCAATGCAATGAGTGGAGTAATCTGAAGTCTGTGCAACATGCAGTGGGATCCAGAGGGAAGAAGCATCTATATTTGGCAGAAGGAGAAAAGGTAACACTTGAATTCAATCCTGAAGGAGAAACAAAGTTTTATCAGGTATTCCGGGTAGGGGAAAAAGGATGTGCAAAGGAGCAGAGGCAGTGAAAAGCATGTCCCGTTCAGGGAATCATACCTGGATTGTATTGCTGGAGGAGAAACTGTGAGGAGAGTGTTGGGAGTAAAACTGAAGGGGTGCTATGGGCAAAACATTTTGAAGACCCTTGAATGCCAGGCTAAGAAGTGTAGGTTTATCTTGCAGCAGATGGAAAGGCACTGAAAAAATTCAAACATAATCAGATGTGCATTTTAGAAAGACCACGCAGTCAGCAGATTAGAGACTGGATTAAAAGGGGACAAATTAGTGACAATGGGACTATTTGGTGGTTGTTTTTACCTGCCCGCTTGGTGTAAGAGTGCTAAAGAGAACTACCTTTTATTAAATAGGTACAAATCCTTAAACCCTGGCAAAAAGGAAGGCATAAAGATATTTTCCAAGAGGCATCTTTTTAAGGAAAATGATTGCTCCCACTGAGTAAATATTGCAAATTAATTTTGTATGTCCTGTGCATTGCTCATTGTTTTACTTTACTGTAGGACTGACATCCACCTGAGCTGACATTTCTGTCACTGCATTGAAAGGCTGTGTAGTGTTGTAGAAAGTGTGCTACCACAAGTCAAGACACTTGCCTCTAATTGAGCTTTATATCTTAGTCTTTGTAAGACCTTGGGGAAGTCATTTTACCTCTTTGGGTTTCATTTTCCTCAGTTGTAAAGCTGAGGGGCACAGTGTAAATTATTTGAAATGCCACTTTATTTTTATCGTTACATGATTTGCAACTTTGCACTTGTTAATCTCTCCTAACGTTTCTTTCTTACCTTGTCTTTATGTTTTCTCACAATTTTAAGAGGGACAGAAGTATTTGGAGGATAATCCCAGGACATTCTGTTTTTATTGCACTATACTTAATGTACTTAGCCTTCTCCTGGAAGTATTAGGATGTTGGCAGCCGTTTTGAAACTAGGCGTTTCTAGTTGCATGAGTCACATTTTATCTTCATGTGCACAAAAAGAGGACTATTTAATCACTTTCAACATCTATTAGACCAAATTAGTAACTAATTTTTAAGTTATAAATTTTCCTTTCCAAAATGATTGTTTCTTGGGTCAGAAAATGATATGTTCTTAGAAAGCTAGTGTATGGATAAAGTTGGCACTTAAAATTATAGGAAGTGCACTGCTTCTAGTAATATTCTATTTTAAATTCTGCATTTCCTTGGAAACTTCGTGTTATTTAATGCTCTTTTTTTTTTTTTTTTCACTTAAGAGGCTGTTTACATTGGTAATATATCTTCTAGAGCTCTGGGAGTTCATAGAGTTTGTACCTACAAAACAGCACAGCACTGTTACTGTGCTTCAGAGACATGCAGGGGTCCCAGGGCAAATCAAAATGTTTTTAAATGTATGACATGTGTGAAGTTGATGAAAATTCATGACTTCTCTCTGTCAGGGCTGCTTAAGCTTAAATCATCAGAGAAAGGTGAGTGCAAAGAATTTTATTAAATACTTTTAATTCTGAAATCCTTTCCATCCCTTGCTTGTGGTCCTGTGTTTCAGTTCTGTTCTATTTAGTAGTCTGCTAACAAAAATGTTTAAAATTAAAAATTAGTCGCATGCTCTAAACTGCTTTTCAGATTTGCCTTCTTAAACTATCACTCAGATGTATAACTTTTAAAGGGGAATTGAAATGTGGTTTGAGAATGTAATCACGTACTATAGAACATGCAAAATACATGTGAAAGACCACACGAGTGCTGTTAATTTAACTGATTATACTTCATGCTTTAGAAATGTTTTCAAATTTATCTTTTAAACTTGAAAAGAAAATATTCCATGAAAATGTTAAGAGATAAAAAAAAAAGCCAAAATGCTGTGGATATTGAGATCAGCTGTTTTTAACTAAAAATCCATTCAAAGCAAAATAAAAGGCATTGTGTAGTGTGGGCTGGCTAAAACTGAGAACACAAGAGCATTGCAGTTAATTAGAAGCAATCAACAGGATGCTTTGCAACATTTCTCACATCAGCGCACCATCTGATCGCTATAATAAAAATTTCCCACAGTCTTGATGCAAAAAGGAGTAGAAATAAATATTTGAGTCATTAAAATATATAATGTATTTCAATCGCTCTTACCAATAATTATTTTTACTTAGTTATTATTGTTAGGAAAATAAGATCTTGAAAATCCCCAAAGGTTGTTCTATTTGTGTTAATCTTACATTTTTGTTTTAATTTTGTATGCATTTGAATATGAGAAAAATACCAATTTTTGAAAATAAAATTTAGGGCATGAATTTGAGTTGTTATGTGATTTATGTGTGGTTAGTACTTGTAAAAGATAACTGGGCTTTTCCTGGACCGTTGGGCCATATATTATGAATGATTATTATATTACAAATAACTAAGTACTATATTATAGCTATTTTCATATTAACACAATATTGAACTAAGTTAACTATATTAACAGCTGTATCATAGAAGTCTTAAAAGAATGTACAATATTTAACACTATTACTTTTCTACAATTTGTTCAATGCTTGATTCTACTCAGAAGTTTTACTTTAGTTTCATTTGTTTGACATCAGAAATTATTTTACTAGGGCAAAAATATTGCTTTTGTCATATTTTTATGAAGTTCATAATCTGTTCATTATAAGTAACATTTGTTTTTTTCTTCCCGCCCACTGCATCCTTTTTTTTTTTTTTTCCATTTTGGTGTGTGTGTGTGTGTGTGTGTGTGTGTGTCTGTGTGACAGATTCTTTGTTATGTTGTCTTCTCACATTAAAGGTAGAGCTCGCTCTGGGCCACTGAGGTGCTTCAAAACACATAAACACGTAAAATGGTTTGTTAAAAATGTTTAGCATGAATCAGAACTATATACATTTTGGCAATAGTTTTACAACTTTTTTTCCCTCAAAAAAGCTTATTTGTGAATGTCCAGGAGGCGCCCTTTTTAGAGGCAAAAATAGCTGTGAAACCAGTGCTATTAATAAGAGAATTGTCTTCCAAAAAAGTCTACGATTTGTTCTCCTGTATTTATAAAGTACAACTCGCTGATGAGAGGAATTTTCTCTTCAGACTATAGTCATCTCTTGCTGAAAGAAAACATGCTTTAGAAGAAAATACATTTGGTTTGTTTTAACTATTTTTGTTTATTGTTTGTTTTGTTTTGGTCTGTATGTTTTCTCCTCTCACATCACACAAGATTTTTTTTCTCTCCCTGTTCCCCAAAAAAGCTTTTTGCTAAGCATGTTCTTTCTAGAGCACTCATTACATTTTTCTGTAGAATAAAAAAAAAAAAAATAGTTTCAAAGAACTATCTTCTCTTTGGCACCAAACTATTTTTTTGTACTCTTCTTTGTACAGATTTGATCTACTTCATTGCAGGAGGGTGTCTCTTAGCTAGGTTCTCGTTAGGGAATTTACTCTTTCTGCTGCTTTATAGAGACAAATAGCTTTGATGATAAATACTTTAGAATACACATCTTACAAGTTCAGGAAAAGGCTATGTTAGGATGTCAATATTTTTCTTCTGACTAAAGAGCCTATTAAATGCACAGTACTATTTGTGCTTAAAATTTTAAACTCTGGTATTTTTGCTCATCAAGATTGGAGCATTAGCTACAAACGTTCACTGCTCCAATGAAAAGCAGTTCAGTAATGAACAGCCTGAAATTGGCTCTGTTGCATTTAGTTTGGTTTATAGGAATTGGAATAATAATGCTCTAAAAATGCATATTAAAATACCTGCTTATCTCTAACATCATTATTTCTTAAAGCAAACAATTTAGACAGAAAAGTCATTTGATAAAAATAATTGATTTGGACAAAATAATACTCACATTCTTCTGCCAGATAATGATTTAGCAGCTACTCTTACTTCAGTGGTACTTCATTAGACACAATTCTCATTCATCTGAAAGCCTTACAAAAAAATCCACATTTTTAATTCTTTAAAAATTACTTTATTTTTAAAGAAATGAACAAATACAGGAAAAGAGAATAAAATCCCTTACAGAATTTACTTGCTGTTATTCAGTTCTTTAAAAAATTTCTTAAGAGACAGAAATGTCATATGCTTAGTTTCAGGACAAAGGCACCTTTTTAAATGAAGGGCTTAAAGAAAATCGATGAAGAAGTTTGCTTAATAGAAAGCGGGCTAACTAAGCTTTTGGTTGTAAAAATTATCTATATTACAAAACAAGAACATAACTAATGTTTAGTGAACTTTAGAACTAATGTAAGGCTAGTCTTTAATAAAAAGTATCTTAAAAAAACAATTATGAGCAACTTCTGGAATTCACTTTGGGTAGCATGTCCAGGGGGTACATTGTTTTACTCTTTTTCTATGGTAGAGCCGATTTAACTTGGGAGTTAAGAAAACTTATGTAACTTCAGAATGTTTCCAGCTAGTGGTTTTATGTAGGACTAGTATTATGCAGTTAAAAACAAAAACAAAAACCTTATAGTCATACAATGTTAATTAACTCATTTAGCAATGTAGGTTGTTATTATTATGATTATTCTTTTGCTTGAAAAATGACCAAGCTATGTAGATCAGGAATCAAAATAATTCAGGTTCTTAGCAATGTTATAAAGTGTTCTTTTTAATAGTTTAGTAATTAATTAAAAGTCTCTTGCAGGTGATTCATTAATATTCATTTTTGTATTTTGAGACTTAAATATATTTAAATTTTCCTGATCATTAAATGCTTTTAGCTGCATATTGTGTTTAAGAAAAAAAAAATCTATTGTAAACGGGCTGAATTCATTTAAGAGAGTGTTTACATTTATATTTCTTTTTAATAAACAAAGTTGTTACATTTAATACATTGTAATTTTGCTAAAGTTGCAAGCATTTTGCTAAAATGTTTTATTTGGTAATGAAAACAATTTCATAAATATTAATAAATCTTCACTTTCTTTACTACTTTCTATCAATTTTTGATTCCTTTTAAAATACAAACATATTATTTATTTTTAATGGAATGAATAAATATATTTAGGATTCAAATTTCCTGTAATGAAACAGAGTTTAAAATCTTCAACAGGATAGTAAACTATTTACTTGGCTTCACTCTGTCTGTCTTCTATATGATTCGACAGAACTAAGTAGTGAAAACTAACCAAAACCAGAAATCAACTGAGAGAATATTCAAGAAAGAAAAAGGAAGAGTTGCAGGAAATGATATTTTCCCATCAGTGGATAGGCATGCATATATTAAAGACATAAAAGGCAGCACGGGGAGAAACAAAAGCTGTATACTGGGGATTCTGCAAGTCTGAATTAACTAAATGGAAAAAAAATGAAATCATTCTGCTTAAACTTGTTCACTAATAAAAGGAGAATTGCTTTTGTTAAATATGCTTGGTGTGATTATCAAGCAAAATTTTTTTTCTCCCAGACATCTATGAATAAAACATGCGTTTGAGCATTAGGTAAACAAACAATAAATGGATGAGTTCAGTTGCAACATAATAACATTTTATTTAGAAAACATATATAATCATATTTGTATTGGCAATCCAAATTTAATGACTTCTTTCAGTAAAATTAAAGTGCCTCACAAATAACATCTTATGCATAAGGATTGCTTATTCTTTGCCCAATTTTTCCTATTTTTTCAAAGAAACAGATTTTTAAGGTCTCTGCTGAACCATACATAAACCAGAGGAAGCACGATTTCTCAGAAAAATAAAATTTCTTTTGAGTCATCTTAATTTTATGTTACAGATCTTGTAAAAAAATTTTAAAATATATTTCTGGGACTGAGAGAGAAAACGTTCTCAAGGCTGCTATAGCTTGAGCTGATTTGAACAAGGCTCTGTATGCAGCTGAACCAGTCTTTGGCTTATTAGCCATTTCATTAACACGACATCTTCTGTAAACTATGAATGAGAATAAACCATTTACAATAAGGAAAGCAAACAACAGAATGAATTTCCTCTGTTGGTGTTTTATAAGACTGTTAAACAGAAAATGGAGGGAAGAACTCTCTTTAGACGATATCACTTAATTAAGTAAAGCATCCTAATCAGAGTCCCCTCCAATTGTAATGACTGTAGGGAGTCAAGTACATTTCTGTCTATATTAGAGTATCTAACTGCAATGATTTATTGATATTTATTTTAGAAGTACAACACAAAAGCAATAAAAGAGAAGAAGCAGGCAGAGAGGGAACATGCCATTGCTTACTGCAGGTACAATCAGAGCACTTCAGCAAAATTCCTGATTTTCTTGTGGGGGGGGGGTTTACTTTCTAAAATCAGAGCACACCTTTAGATGAGAATGGTCCTTTCCTGCATTTGACTTTTCCAAATATTCACTGTGACGTTTCTTTGTCCATTGGGTGAATCATTGATTCACTTTCTTCACTGCAAGAATCACTGCAAATGAGAGGATGAGCACCTGCTGTTTTCTGCAGTGACATTACTAGATGCATTCTACACTGATTTGAGTCTTAAAGTACAGCTTCTTTGTATGGGAGAGAGATCTGAGGAACGAGAGTAAATATACTGTATAGGCAGACAGACATTGGCCGCCCTCCAAGCTGCACACAGCATCAACCTGTTTATCTGCCACATTTCACAAACCTCAAAAACATGTGAATAAATCAGGCGAGCAACTGGATAAGTGATTCACACTAGGGAATCCAACCAATATTCTGATGAGAGGGTACTATAATGCTAAGACATTGGGGCAAATAGACTTGTAGAAACTGCACATAATAAAATTGATTAGTGGTTCAAAGGAGAAAATATTCTACACCAAAATGAATCTGAAGAGGTATCCCAACTCTGTGAACTTCTGTTGGATATTTATGTCCAAGTTATCTGGAGAGTGGGTTCAAAAATATACTGTCACCCATATTATTCCAATAATTGGGGCCAATGTGCATTTGGACTTCAAGTTAGTTATCAAAATACTTTATTTCTGGATACCTGGATCTAAATATCGGAGGCTAGTGCCTTGAAAGCCCCTAATTACACCAACACATATATTTGAAATTAAATTACCAAACACGCTTTGAACCTATTCACTTTGTGAAAGCAAACTTTTCTTAGAAAGTTACATCCTTATAATTGAAGATGAATTGCTTGGTAATAAGTGAATTATGCAAGCAAAGGCATAATTATTGCTACATGACTACTTTTTCTCTTACTTTCTGTTATTTCTAATTCATCTGCTGATCTTTTTAATGGTTATTGTGCCTCAGTATTTAGTTGTAAAATGCAAGTTCTCAAAGGTTTGGGGGCTAACCTCAAAAGTATGCTTTGGTCCTGAAGATCCCTTAAGATTGTTTATGAATTTCATGTTTGGATTATTTCCCTAAACTAGACCTGGTTATAGTCACAGCAAGATGAATTATCCATTTGCTTGTTATGTCTATTAGCTTCCAGTAGAGACCTACCATCTTACTAACGAGAAAATGTAGTTTTCTCTACATTTGCAAACACAAAATACTATTCCAGAGTGAAGAGGAATCAAATAAGGCATTCCATGACTTTGTTTCCTACACTGCAGAATAAAAAGGCAAATTGCTAAAACTTTTTGGCCCTGAAAAACCTTATTAGATTAGTAACCTAAGACATCATCATCTTAGCAACAGGAAGTCATGGAAAAGGTAGGTGGCCCGGAAATTTTGGCAGGTTCAAGATTCTTGGTTAAAGACTTGCCTCCAAAGAGCCTGTTTGAATCTATTGACAATTGTATCTACCAATTTTTTTTTTCCTTGACGTTTTCTCATCTTTTTGCTTCTTGTCTCAGGTTGTTTCTTCAGGATCAGGCACAGAGACTGACTGAATGGCTCCAATGATCAGGATTTGAAAACCTAATATCAGAATCTGCTGTTTTGTGTAAGTTGGCCCTAAGCAGTCTCTTCTTTAGCAATAGGACACTTACACAATATGGGGGCATCTTCTTCACTTCTCCCTGACCTTGTAAAATATGACACAAACTTGTGGGCAGTCAAGAGTGATATTAAAATTGTTGGCAATTTCGGGGTGCCTGGTGACTAGTTGATTGAGTGTCCTACTTTGGCTCAGGTCATGATGTCACAGTTTGTGGGTTCAAGCCCTGCATCAGGCTCTGTGCTGACAGCTCAGAGCCTGGAGCCTGCTTTGAATTCTGTGTCTCCCTCTGTCTCTGCACCTCTCCCACTCACACTCTGTCTCTTTTTCTCTCAAAAATAAATAAACATTTAAAAAAATTATTGGCAATCTCATCAGTCTGAAGGCTAAACACATTGATTTTTATAATCCCAGAAAATTTTACCTAGTTTTCTAAATGTGTTGAATTTTTAATTTATGTCCACAAAGCTAAAGCTGGTTCTGTGAACCTCAATTAAAGCCAATCACAACCACAAAGAACTCTTTGGAAGAGTTTCCTTTTTCTTTTCTTTTCTCTTATTTTTTCTTTTCTTTTCTTTTGTGGTTTTATGGTTTTATTAACACAAATACAACATGCACAGAAGTTGTTTGTCTATTCATTTTCTTCACTGCACAGCCTGGCAATGGGATTGGTGACTCTGATGGCCAGCTCAGCTGCTCTTTCCACAATGGCTTTGCAGTTCTTGGAGGAGACATTGTGAGCCATCTGTGCACAGTAAGATATTATCGCACATCAGCAGCTCTTCAAGCTTCTTGATGTTGTGGACTAGGAACTTCTGGAAGCCACTGGGCAGCATGTGCTTTGCTTTCTTGTTGCTCCCATAACCAACGGTGGGCATCAGGATCTGGTCCGTGAATCTTCTGAGAACTCCATATTGTCAATGCCTCTAGGTTTCCACCAGTTGCACTTAATTTTGACTTATCTATGGTCTGTTTCCAGAAGAACTTCTTGCTCCTCTTTTTAACCATCTTGGGCTTCACAGGAGGTCTGAGGGCGGCCATGATCCCGAGTAGGAGATGGCTGCCACTTCCATGGGCAGGTCGAAGAAGGGCTGGAGGATTTTTAAAGTAGTGGCTTTTCTAAGTAAGAAACGATCACTAAATCTTGTGTAATCTGTACACCATAGGAACCTAAGAATTAATAGGTTTAATCATATTTTGTAATCAATATTTGTAATCATATTTGTAATCAATACAAACAGCATATAGAATTTTCAAAAAATTGTTTCTTGCTTCCTAGCCTCCCACAATCCCATTCTCTAGTAGTAGCCATTAATAATAATTTCTCGTATTTTTTAAAAAGTTCATCCATTTATTTTGAGAGAGAGAGAGGGAGAGGGGCAGAGAGAGAAGGAGAATCTCAAGCAGGCTCTGCACCACCAATGTTGGGCTTGAACCCACAAACTGTGAGACCATGGCCTGAGCTGAATTCAGGAGTCAGAAGCTTAACCGACTGATCCACCCAGGTACCCCAAGTTTCTCATATATTTTAAGAGGCTTTAAATTTTTTTCCCTTTCTTAATTAAGTAATCTCTACACTCAATGTGGGGCTTGAACTCACAACCCTGAGGTCAGGAATCACATGCTTTACCAATTGAACCAGCCAGGCACCCCAATTGATAGACTTTTACATTCATATGCAACCATGTGTTATTTTAAGTCACAAATAAATCCTATAATACATCTACTCTTCTGAGTTTGCTTTTATTTGATTAGCAGTGTTTTTGGCTATCATTCCATTCCCTACATAGGAGTCTATTTCATTCTTCTAGCAGCTGCACAGGATACCAAACAATATGCTATCATGGATATAACCATTCCCATATTGATGGACACTGAAGTTATTTTCTGTCTTTCTGTTTTTTCAAATAATACTTTAGCAAACATGTGCACATTTTTGTGTTTTTCTAAGTGTATTCATAGAATTAATTGCCTGAAGTGAAATTGCTATATAAAAACACACGTTCACAAGTTTTGAATGCTGTTGCCACCTTATTGGTACAACCAAAACATTGCACCAGTTTACTTTCCACTGAAAGTTTTTGAGAGGCAGGGATTTGGGGAACAGGTTTAGCTGAGTTCTGTGTGTTACATATCTGCCTGCCATTCCATCTCTTCAAACCTGATTAAACACAGTTGAGGGGCAGCAGGGATGGGTAGCGATGACCTAGTGCAGAGAGAGTGCCCCTATGACTTAGGAGCTGGGAGAGCAGTGATGGCTGGGGAGGGACAGCACCGGGGCACGGAGGGAGAGAGCTGGGAAGTATGGCTGCCCGTCAGTTTAGGAAAAGTCTGAGTTTTCACCAAGTCTCTTCGCTAGCAGCTTTCCAGACAAGTGAGGGGGCTGCAGAGCAGAATTAAGAGCCATTCACATAGACTGTCATAAAAATGGAAAAGAAGGTGAATTAGAACCATGTTACACAGACACACTCACACACACACACACACACACACACACACACACACACTTCTCTGTTCGGATTCCAGTCCAGGTGTGCATTCACCTTTACACCCTGTCTTGGGCTGGGTTGCTAGGGAAGGACTGTTCTCTGACATTCCTGGCTGATCGTCACCAGGCAGGAGTCCTCCAGGCTCCCTCTCTATTTTACCATTAAGCTTCTCTGCATGTGGATAACCCAGAAAACACACATGACATTGTCCTAGTTCCTGGATCTGAAGAGACATCCTCATCCTTGAAACTTCTACTCCTTATTCAATATTTTCATTTGGCCTGGCATTTTATAAGTCTCATTTTCATCCCTAAAATAGAAACTTAGAAGTGCCTCTTCATCTATACCCTAGATCTCAGCCTTTTAAATTGAGGGGTTACTTTAATGTTCTCGAGGTTATAGTTATACTAGGAAGTTTATTTTGTATTCAACATTAGCATGCTAGGTAGTATGGTAGGGGCTGTGGATGCTAAGATGAATGAGACACGGTTCTGCCTTCTAGAAGCTCATAAAATAATGAGGAGATAGCACAAACTAAAACACACACCACTCTTTGATAAATGTTAAAACAGAGGTATTTTTTTAAATTTTTAAATGTTTATTCATTTTTGAGAGAGAGACAGACAGAGTGTGACTGGGGGAAGGGCAGAGAGAGAGGGAGACACAGAATCCGAAGCAGGCTCCAGGGTCCGAGCTGTCAGCACAGAGCCTGATGCGGGGCTTGAACTCACAAACCATGAAATCATGACCTGAGCTGAAGTCAGATGCTCAACCAAGCCATGCAGGTGCCCCAAAACAGAGGTATTTAATCAAAATTATATGAAGTATCTGTATCCTGCAGATATACTTGTACACATACAAAAGGACACACAAGCCAGAGTTGTTCGCTGCAGACTGTTTGTGATACTAAGAGTTAAAAAAACATCCTGAGCATCTATCAACAAGGGCACTATATGGTTTAATAAGTGCTGTCTATGTACTGATATAGAGTAGTCTTCAGGAGCTATATATATGCATGTGTGTATGTGTGTGTGTGTGTGTGTGTGTGTGTGTATACATATATACATTTAATATATATACATATATATTAACGTTTATTTCTTTATTTATTTTGGGAGAAAAAAAAGAGAGCAGCATAAGCAGGGGACGGGCAGAGACAGAGGAGAGAGAGAATCTCAAGCAGGCTCCATGCAGTGAGTGCACAGCCCAATTCAGGGCTCAATTTTGTGAACCGTGAGATCATGATCTAAGCCAAAGTTGGACGCTTAACCTACTGAGCCACCCAGGTGCCCCTGGGATATATTTTTATATGAAAAAAGCAAGCTGCAGAACATGTATGTTGCCTCCCATATAAGAAATGTAGAAAAATAAGAATATGTATTAATGTTTGCTTGTATACGCATAAAAAGACCCCTTAAGTGGAAGACCCCTTAAGAAACCAATGCGGAGTACCTGGGTGGCTCAGTTGGTTAAGAGTCCTACCCTTGATATCGGCTCAGGGTTGTGAAACCGAGCCCTGCATCAGGCTCAGTGCTGAGCATGGAGGTTGCTTGGGATTCTCTCACTCCTTCTCTCTCTGCCTCTCCCCTGTTCTCTCTCTCTCTCTCTCTCTCTCTCTCTCAAAATAAATAAATAAACTTAAAAAAAATGAAAGCAATGGAAGTGCTAATCTATAGGGTGGGAGTGGGCATCAGGGATTACTGAGTGGATGGGAAAAGGAGGCGAAACAGATTCTCAGTGTATACCTTTTTATATCATTTTAAGTTTTGAACCATGTGAATGTATTATTTAAAATTATATTAAATAAATTTAAGTTATAAAATAAAATTCCCCCTCTCAGAGCTTTGAATTCTCTGAGGTCTTTGCAAATGCTTAGCTATGTTTACTTGGGATAAAGAACATTACAGCGGATTGGACAGGGAGGCTCTGAACACGAGAAAGAAGCCTTTTTAGAGACCACTGGATTTTTCTTACTACATTCTTAGACCCACTCTTCCATGAAAATGATTTGGAGCAGAATGAGGAAGAAGAATACCTTTCTCTACAAAGTTTTCAGAGATGGGATATCTTACAAACAGTATATCTGTCTGACACAGGAACAGTTTTAGAAGTAGATTTCATTCTTTAAATTTCCTGCAGGTAAGGCTGTTTAGAGTGGCCCCCTCTGGTTTATCATGATAGTTTTGTAGGAAAGACATGATTTGCCCATACCTTCAGTTGATCTGCTTAAGTCATAAAATGGAACAATGTGAAAATTTTCTTTAAGCTTTAAATAATGGCCTCATGCTGAGTTACAAATAAGAGAGATTGGCTGCCTTGCCACAGAAATGCTACTTTTCTTTGACAAGGATGTGGCTCTGTAAATTTTTCAGAACACCACATTCAGGTGAGTTGGAGAAAGATAGTGGGATAGAATTAGTTTTGAGAATTCTCTGGTCATTTCCATGAACTGAGATTATGCAGTTATGAAATAAGGAGGTAGAGAATAAATAACAAGAAAAACAATGTTGATGATGATTTCATGAGTATAAGAGACAGTGTTAGAAGTTTGTTGAAGAGTGATAGAATCATCACACAAGCCACACTGGGCCAGAAAAGGCCACGGGCGTTGAGGAGGGATTTTACTCCCCAATATATCTCAGCACCGATTCTCCTCGCCACTATTACCGCTACTATTACTGTCCCTGCCTTTTCAGTTCATTTTAGCCATTTTTGCCCATAAGACTACACCCAAGTGGTAAGCTCTGGTTACCTGGGAAGCTAGTGATAAGTGTGTGGAAACATGGAGGTGGGTGCCCATGAAGGCCAGTGACTCACCACCTTCCATTCACCAGTTTCTGTCATTTGCTCTTTCAGCTGGCTTCAAATCACTCCTGTGGAAAGGGTCTGAAAAATTTAGATTTCGATTTAGAACACATGAGCATGTTAAGGAAGCTATTGCCAGCAATCAGAGCCACTTGTGACATCACATCAATAAAAGGCATTCAGGTGAGAGACAATAATGACTATAGGTATTTAGCCCAAATGTATGTGAGTTTTAACTCTTTAAATGCATTTCCTTTAGCAGCTACTTGAAATACTTTATCAGTGAAAGTCTTGACTCAGCAAACATACGTGTAAGAACGTGGGTAAGTAGACTTATACACCTTAACAAAACGATGGCTTTATTTGTATTCCCTTTGTAATTAAAATTTTTAAAAAATATTTATTTTTGAGGGGGGCCACAGAGAGAGACGGAGACACAGAATCCAAAGCAGGCTCCAGACTCTGAGCTGTCAGCACAGAGCCCGACATGGTGCTCAAACCCACAAACTGAGAGATCATAACCTGAGCCAAAGTAGGATGCCCAACTGACTGAGCCATCCAGGTGCCCCACTCCCTTTGTAATTTTAACTAAATATTGCAGTAAGTGGTTCTGGTTTTAAATACTAAGTATACGGGCATTTATTACATACAATATGAAAATACTTCAGGGGTCTTATGATTAATGCCATAGTATTTAGGCACAGTTTATAGAGACTTTCAAAGACAAAAGGCCCAAGCAGATGATGAAACACATGAAAAAGATATATGTGTACAACCTGGGACTCAATCCAGACTTGCTCATATCATCCCAGGTCCAGCTCCTGGCTTATCAGGAATGTTCCCAAGCAAATATTCTCTGCACCTGGCCCAAGGTTGCCCTGTGGATTAATCTCTATGGTAGGGTTGACAGAGAAAATACAGCATGCCCAGCTAATTTTAATTTCAGATAAGTAAATAATAACTTACAGCCTAAATATGTGTCAAATATTGCATACAACATACATAAGGCAGACATATGCCCTAACTCCTATGTGCTTACCCTCTGAGGCAAGATACCTCGCAGGTTTGAAACCCTCAAATCCAGAATTTCAATCTAGCCTAATAGTTTGATTCTCCCTTTGGATACTGCCTCACCCTCTATTGTTTAGGCTTGCTTTCTCTAAATGGACCATTTTATTCATAGTGCATGTTTTCAAATATTTTAAACACTAGTAACTGGAGAGAGACATTAGCTACTTTGGAACAATTACAATAGAGTTTTAGAGAAAATTATAAAACTGACTTTATTCCCCACCTCCAGCCCCCACCCCACCAATTTTGATTTTTCAAAGGCATGTCTTTAGGATTTGATGCTAGATTTAAAAGGGTGGACAGATGTGGAATAAGATAGAAGGGCTCCTTTCAGACTAAGTTTGTACCCCTGGCTTATTATCTTGGAGTTGTGATAAAGATAGCTACTCAAAGATTTCATTTGCAGTTTTTGGACTCAAGTCAAACGCCACCACTACTAAAATCCAGCAACGAAGGAAATGGAATAGCAGCGTGGTAGAATAAATAAAAAATGTAGAGCTGGCAGATTTGGGATTGAAGCCTGGCTCTGGACCCGAACTAGCTGAAAGATCCCAGGAAAGTCCTTCAGTTTCCAGAAACCTCAGTTTACCCCCCAATAACATGGGGATCATAGGGCAACTATTAAGAGAGATACTGTGGATAGGAGTGATTTGGAAACTTTAAGCCCAGTCTAGATGTTTGCAGTGGTGATGATGATGATGATGATGATAAAAATGGTGGCCAAAAGATGTAAAGAGGCATTAGAGAAAGTCAGTTATTGAAGAGATACTTTAATTCAGATTCTGAAATGCTTACTTCCTACTCAGTTCACAATAATTATATACATAAGAGTATTGTTCTTATACAGGTTGGAAAAAGGAAAAACACCCAATAACACCAAAGTCAGTCCAATTCCATGTACTTTTGGAAGAAAGCTTACTAAAAGATTTTGAGTAAAAAAATGAGATGTTTAGGGTAGAAATATTTTATTTAAGATCACATCAAAAAATGGAAAACAGAAAGGCACACTGAGAAACACTTGTTTAAAGCCTTTTACTTTTATTTTGGGTCAACACTCATTCAACAACCAGCCTATTTATTTTGTAAGAGCCTCAGAAATATTTATTATTATTATTATTAATTATTATTATTATTATTATTATTATTATCTAACATAACAGCTGGGAGTGTTCAATACACAGAGAAGGCTTTCATGAGGTACCAAGTATAACCATTTGCCCAGTGGTAAAGCAGAGGGAGCAAAAGAAGAGATTTGACCAGAGGTCCTCTCCTTCCCTTTAGCACTTCCACTCCTCACTCAAAGAGAATGCTGAAGGCTACAGGAGGACTAAGCCATGAGGGCACTGGATGTCAACTTTGACTGAAGAGTATTCATCCTTGTTTAACTTTATCTCACTTTTATTTATTTATTTTTTAAAATTTATTTGTTTATTTATTTATTTATTAAGTTTATTAAGTTTATTAAATTTATCTGCACCTGTGTGCAAGCGGAGGAGGGACAGAGAGAATCCCAAGCAGGCTCTGTGCTGTCAGTACAGAGCTGGATGTGGGGCTCGAATCCACAAACTGTGAGATCGTGACCTGTGTTGAAATCAAAAGTTGGCTGCTCAGTGGACTGAGCCACCCAGACACCCCTAATTTTACTTCACTTTTAAATGCACAACCAATACATGTGTGTTACAGAAAATTAGAGAGTGTAGATAAGCAGAAAGGTGAATAATGTAACAGTCACCCCTAACTCTTCCCTACAGAAATTTAGAATACTCATTTGGGTTGCCCTACGTCCCCACATGTGCAATTAAACCATGAGGGATCAGAATTTATCCTACTTCGTCTGAACCCAGCAGAGAAGCCCTTTCAGGTGTTCTGCTCTGAGGGATTTCTTAACAAGTACATTTCAACCAAGGCTTAAAGTGGTATAGTAAGCATAAGCCCACTAATGTTATTCTGTAATGACAGGACAGGATAGAAATTAAGCCACTAGATTTAAAAATTACACTTCTCATACTCTCTTTATCTCCCTTTATAGAACTCCCTAAATTTCTGAACAAAAGAGAACACTTTCCTGCAGAGATTCAGAATATAAATGAGTGCTAAGAGTCTTTGACATCAAGGGTTCACCAAATCCTGAGCTCCATTTCCTACAGAGTCTCAAAGTGTTTTTCTGTCACTGACTTCCACACTTGGTCTTGAGTCTAAGTGAGATGGAGTCCCAGCTCTAGGCTAAAAATGTCCCCACCTCTAGAATTCAGAATCATCTAACCTTGCCTGAGACAAAGAGGGGCGGAGAGTCAAGTGGAAAAAGCACAGCTCACTTACAAGCCGTAGTGTTGGAGCAGAGCAGCGACTCAAGTACCTCAGGGTCAGTCACATTGGCCCCAGGCCCAGATTTCCATGGACTCATTTCTGGGTCCTGGAAGAGAGAGAGGACTGTGAATAGAAACTAGAAGACCCATTTTTACCCAAACCTCTTGAGACTTCAAAGAGCTAGCCAATATTACTTTGGTAACATCTGATGCAGAGAGAAAATGGAAAGGTATTCTCCATTGTGCCACAGACCTCTGAGCAGCATTGGCCCATCTGGTGCTCTAGGGGTTTGAGGTGGCACCCAGCATAAGTGCAGTGGTGGTGCCCAGAAGAGGGGTGGATGCCCTGGTGATAATGCAGAGGGCAGTGGTTCCCAGAGAGGCACCGGCATGGGGAAGCCCTGAAAAGCAGTGGGACCTAGCAGGGAGACAGCAGCATTAAGTTTAGAGTAGACATGGTTGTACCTGCAAAATGCAGTGGTACCTAACAGCATAAAAGCATAAAAATGGCATCTTCCACAGTAACTATAACCAAGCATAAGACACAATCCAAGGTTGTGTGCATGCGTGAGTGCGCGCGTGCACGCGTGTGTGTAAGAGGGCAAACTCTAGAGCGGGCTCCATTTTAGCTATCATACCTATTTCCTCTTCCCCAAAACCAGTCCCATAGGTTGTTACTAAAATAATAAAATGATGGTCTTTCCTGGCATTTGACTAGCTACTCATAGACTCAAAGTCTTCCTCAAAGCCTATAGAACTTGGATTGGATTCAGGCATCGCCACTTCCCACTCCAGAATTTCTGGGCTAATAGTACTATTTACCTTGTATGGTTGTTAGGAGGATTACAGTGTAGTACTTGAAAAAGGCTTAGAACAGCACTGGGTACATGTTAACCCTCCTCAGTATGAAGTCTAGTATGAATGCTGTCTAAATTTGCCTCCCAAACAGGCCCCATTTGCGACCTAGTGCATGGTGAGAGAGACTTACGGTTAACTTGTGACTCATAATTTACTAGCTGTAAGTCCTTAGACAAATTAATTGACTTCTTGGTAATGTGAAGTAATCCCACAAATATGAAGCACATTGTATGCCAGACATTGTACCAGGTGCTGTAGACCCACAGACAGACAGGCACCTTGAACACCACCTTGCTGCAAAGCACTCAATGCCTGGGGGTGGGAGGCAGGCAACTAAATACACAAAAATAATAGAGCTGTAAGGATAGCACACTTATCCGGCTTGAGTTAGATCAATAGTTAATAGATTAATCAAACAAGTCAATAAAGTGGAGAATCATTAAAAAAATGTTATCTACATGCTTTAATTGTTCTATTTCAACATAAACAGTTTAGAGGTTGCCAGGGAACCGGGAAGGGGAGAATGAGGAATGATTACTTAAGGAGTGTTTTTCTGGGGTGATGAGAAAGTTTTGAAACTAGAGAGACTTGATGGTTGCACAACATTGTGAATGCACTAAATGCCACTGAATTGTACACTTCAAGATGGTTAATTGCATGTTATGTGAATATCACCTCAATAAAATATTATATAAATGTACATTATTTTGCCAATCTTTCAATGTATGGCTAAGGACTCTTCTTGAGGTACGTGCCTAGAACTGAAGCCCCAGGTCATCTTTCTGGCATAAACCACACCCAGAAAATATACATTATATATTATTTCCAGTTTTAATTTCTTTAAACTGGGCATCATCTTCATCTTAAAAATATTATCCACCTAATTGCTTATAGTGTTACACACTATTTGTGGAGAATTACATAGATTTGATCACTGCATTTTAAAAGTTTACAGTCCAAGAAAGACTGATGCAGGCATGCATGCTTAAGATTCACCAGACGTACTGTACCAGTACATTTCCGAGAGCAGCCTGCTTGGTTCTGTGACTTCCTCCCTGCTTTCCCTCTTGACCCTTATTACCTTCCTGGCCCCATTACCATATTACCTTCCTGGCCCCCAGCACTGCCTCAGGTCCTCGACCACCCCCCATTGAATACCCTGCCCTTGATGAGTAGGGGTGGTGGGTGGCCCTGGTTTGAAGAGCTCACCAGCTCTCCCAGAGCCAGCCAGCTTGGAGTTGTGTTTGCAAACACAGGCCCCGACTGTGGCTGTCAGACCTCCCAGACACTATCTGCTGCCCATCTGTCACCACCATCTTCAGGTGCCGTGTTCATCTGGCTGGGCTGCCTACTACCACCCTCCACTGCAGCTGTCCCCAGTACCTGCCTCCCTGACACCACAAGAAAGCACATCTAGACTCCAGGAACAAATGATCCTTACCTGCCTCATTCCCACTGAAGATACATTACTCACAACAGCATATATTTAGTGAGTGCTCACTGTCATTCATTTAATTGTTGGCTCTTCCATTCCTGGCCATGACAAGGGATATGCTATAACCTACTCCTGAAAAGATTCGATGACACGTGTGGACAAATGTATTAGCACATTATCACTGGCATCAAAACTAATGCCCCCTGTGGACCCAGAACAGGCCTACAGGAGAGGAAAAAGCAGAAAACCTACCTGCCTCACTGCTTCTGTGCCAAGTCCAGGAATGGTGTTTGCCTTGCTACATCTGTAAGCCAGCAACAAAGGAGGAGGCCATTAGAGGTCAAGGTCTTGTCTTAAGAATATTCATTAAAATAAAGGCACTGACTTCATTCTTAGGCAGATTCTCATCCTGTGGAGTATCTAGTCCTTTTGACTAATATTTTTGTTCTTCTTGAGTCTGATCTGGATCTGTTCTAATGTGTTTCAGCTATGAGGGTAGTGGAAGTAAATTAAAAAGAAATTTAAATAGCTTCCCATCCCCTAAATTGGTTTCATACTAATATGACCCTAAATATGAAAGTTTTTGATGATCTGGCTACTGCAGTCATCCATATGAACTCTCTTACTGCTGACTGAGAGTTAATTATCATCAAATACCCATCCACTGAGGGTCAGTTACAAGTTGGGACAACTGTGGTGGATAATACAAATGTGGGGTGCCTGGGTGGCTCAGTCGGTTGGGCGGCCAACTTTGGCTCAGGTCATGATCTCACTGTCTGTGAGTTTGAGCCCCGTGTCGGGCTCTGTGCTGACAGCTCAGAGCCTGGAAGCTGCTTCTGATTCTGTGTCTCCCTCTCTCTCTACCCCTTCCCTGCTTGCTCTCTCTCTCTCTCTCTCTCTCTCTCTCAAAAATAATAAAAAAACATTAAAAAATTAATAATACAAATGCAATTTATTTTACTGTTTACTCTCTCATGTCAGAGTGATCAGCTAGTAAAACAAAAATTATAGATAAGTACTTAAAAAAAATGTTTCTGTCCCATCCATATGAAATTTAAACTTTTTTCAAATGTAATTTACTAATAATATACTCTGTGCCTGAATCACATAATTACGTCCTCTGCCCACTTACCCATAAATATGTTTGAATTGGTAATGTTCATAAATATGTTTGCATAAATTTTCATATGGTTGAAGATGATAACAGTTTCCCATTTGTGGTGAATATTCTTTTGTTTTTTTGTTACTTTGTTGTTTAGAAGTTTAAAATTTTTTGTAACTACATTTGACCATTTTATTTCACTTCTCATTTCTTTTCTTGCTTCAATTATAAGAAGGTTATCACCTTAAAGTTAATTAAGGGACTAAAACCCCTAATTTTCCCTGAGGATTCCATTCCCCACCATCCTTGAGATCTTACACTGACATTCTCTGGGCCTGGGAGTCCACGTCCCATAACTCTTCAATATATTATTTTCACAAAGGTTGAACACTTGTGTTATGACTCTATTTTTTAAATTTAATTAAAAATTTTAAATTGAATTTTATTTTTTTTTTAAATTCTCAAGTTAGTTAACATACAGTGTAGTCTTGGCTTCAGGAGTAGAACCCAGTGATTCAGCTCTTATATATGACACCCAGTGCTCGTCCCGAAAAGTGCCCTCCTTAATGCCTGTCACCCATTTAACCCATCTCCTACCCCCATCAACTCTCAGTTTGTTCTTTGTATTTAAGAGTTCTTTATGGTTTGCCTTCCTCTCTGTTTTTATTTTATTTTTCCTATGACTTTAACAGAGCAGTTACCTACAGAGTCCATTGTTCACCTGTTTATCCTGGATTTAGAACTATTTCTTATGTTTGCTGATGTCTGAGAGGCTATGGCTTACTCCATTTATACCCAGGTTGGTATACACATTCACTCGTTTCTTCATTCATTTACACATTTATTTATTTATTCACTTTGTTATTTGTGGCATACAGATTCATATGTAGCCCTCAGTGAGCCCTGCTTTCTGGTGTTTACCCATGTGTGTGGGCAGGACATATGACTTGCTTCTAACCAACAGAATATAGTAAAGGTGACGAAATGTCCCCTCTGTGATTGATTACATAATAAAGACTCTATCTTGTTGGAAGACTCAATCTAGAGAGTGTCCTTGCTGGCTTGATGAGATAAGCGGCCATGTTGGGGAAAACCCCATGGTGAGAAACTGTGGACAGTTTCCAGACAACAGCCAGGAAGAAGCTGGGATCCTTGATCTTAGAGCTGCCAGGAAATGAATTCTGCCAAGAATGTGAGTGAACTTGGAAGGTATTTCTTCCCCAGTTGAGCCTCCCGATGGGAACACAGTCCAGATGATACCTTGCTTGCAGTCTTGTGAGACTGTAAGTAGAGGGACCATCTAAGCCATGCCTTCACCTGTAGAAACTGTGAAATGATAAGTGGCTATTGTTTTTAGCTACTAAGTATGTGTTAATTTGTTGTGCAGCTATAGAAAATGAATACACTATGCTGTGCTAACTACCATATAGGCCTTCTCTCAGTACCTGAAGTAGCCTCATGAGCCTGACACTAATATTATTCCCATTTTACAGATGAAGAAACTGAGCCTCAGGAACTGAACTGCAGAATGTCCTGCTCTCAACCACTGAACTATCATGCTATGTTTCATTTTTAATGTATTTCATTATTTCACAAATTCAAGTTTATCACGGTTTAAAACTTATCTCCTGAACATGCCAACTGTATTTACAAAAAGCCCTACTAGGCACACCTAGTACACAAAATACATGTTTTTATAAATGCAACATTACAAGGAACTTTTCTTTTGTGCTACATTTTTACCATGTATCTCACAGAAATAATATTAGATTCATGAATAGAAAAGTTTCTATTTTCTGTTAAAGTAGTGATAGACTGTATCACTAAAATAGTGATAGACTGTACACTATTTAGAAGGGAGAATAATTATGGCTGATAGAAGCCCCAGATTCATGGGAATTGATTTGGAGTTATAACAGTCAAGTAAACATCCATTAGAATGTGCTGGATCTTACTGCAGGACAAAAACGTTTCATCTTGGGTCCTAACTTTCCCATTTATGTTCAGGTATAGGGAAACATTAGGAAGTGGGGAGATTGAGAAATACTTAAAAGAAAAACAACAACAACTAAAGTCCTATTTGGATCAGTGCTCTGAGAATCTGAGATAGGATTATGACCCCACTACTCTGTCTTCTAATGACAGCTCTTTCTATTCTGCATTTATCAGATGTTAATTATTCATACTGCATGATTGATGATTTTGGAGTCAGAGATTCACCTGCAATATTTGGAATACTGGTGGAGGCCTACATCAACACAGAATTTATAAAGCAGCTGGTGCTAGTCAAAGCTAATGATGGAATTTCAGTTTAATAAAAAGACCCCCAACTGAGCACACCATCTTGAAAAAAGTATACTTATCAAACGGCTTTCAATCAGTTCAAGAGAGACACCTTAATTGGGAAGAGGAAAATTTGCAGAGCAGTTTGTCATTGTGCCAATTCTAGATCAATAACTGCATGTCTGCTCTTTGGGAGACATAGCTTTTGCTTTATATTGAGTAACCACATTGACTTCCTCTCCACTTGGGTACACTCTGTTTCATTTGATAATGTTAAAGGATATCTTCTTTTAATTCACCTCTGTGTCTTCATAATAAACATGAGCAAATGTAGACTTGTGATTATGAAGGTCAACTTTTTAAATTTTTAAAATAAATTTTATATTTTTGCCACAAGAAGGCAATGCTTATAGAATTTTGATATTTTCAAAATTGTTTTATTGGAAAAAATCACATGGGTAGAATTAAATTATGGTGGTTTAAGTAAAAGAAGAATATGATGAGCAATGATGATTTGGATTCATATAAAATTATTCTGGAGAATACTGTACAGAATCATCTACTAATTAGAAACAAAAATAGGGACACCTGGGTGACTCAGTCAGGCATCCAACTCTTGATTTTGGCTCAGGTCATGATCTCACGGTTTGTGAGCCCCACACTGGGCTTCCCACTGACAGCACAGAGCCTGCTTGGTATTCTCTCTCTCCCCTCCCCTGCTTGTGCTCTCCCTCCCTTTCTCTCTCTCAAAATAAACTTTTAAAAAAGAAACAAAAATAAAACGGGTTTACCTTTGGAAGAAAGGATTTGGAACACTGAAGAATGTAACTCAGTCATCAAGTCTTAGTTTCCTTATTTGTTAAAAGGAGATACTCATTCAAACTGATGGCTTTCAAATTGGTCTAGGTGGTACATTAGAGGGCATTATGGAGCAGGCAGGGCAGGAGGGGGCAGAGAAGGTGATGGCCCAATGTGAAGATCAAGGCAAAGCTTGAGAAGGGAGGGCTCTAGTTCCCTTTTTCACTTAAACCAAGGCAAATCTTTGTTTTCCTTCCTTTTCTTTCTCTTCCTTCCTTCCTTCTTTCCTTCCTTCCTTCTCTCCTCCCTCCCTTTTTCTTTTTCCCTTCCTTCTTCTTTTGTTTTTTTTTTTCTCTCCCTCTCCCTCTTCTGCTTCCTTCCTTCTTTTCCTCCCTCCTTCCAAAGTTTATACATATTTATATCAATATAAATTAACAAACAGAAATAGCAAGTTTCTGTATAATAGTTCTTTTTGAAAAATAGGGTTCTACTGATAAAATATAACTTGAAAATCATTGAGCTAGACAATTCTAAGTCCTCTTCCTTCTGTGAATTTCTTCCTTCTAATAATTCTTCAATTACTTCTGGGATTTCAAGATCCAGAAATCAAACAGCAAGGGAGATTGAAGATATTTTAGAAGACACAACAGATACCTATTTTGCACAAACTATAATTCTACTAAAAGCTATGGGTGAAGTGGCATCTTACAGACCCCTACAGAGATATGGGATTATGACTAACAGGTCTAAGTTTTTTTTATTTTTATTTTTTTGAGTTAACTACATAGAACAGGGCTGTGGTCTTTTAAGCATTTAATCTACTAGATGATGTTCAGGTAGAGTGACGGAATTATGGCCTAATTAAAAAAAAACAAACAAAAGTTTCTTACATTTAGAGAATCATATGCAGTAAGAGTCAGTGGGAGACTCTGAGATCATTTCTCTCATTTTATACATTCACTTAACCATTAAATTAATACCTTTTTTATTGAATTTGAGTGTGTGTCGGCCAGTGTGTTAGGTGTTGAGGTTATAGTATATTGTCCCTGTCCGCAGAGGAATTATGTTTTAGTGGAGGAAACAGCAATGAAACCCACAATCATACACATAAGAATATAATTACATATATTTATGAGCATTATTAAGTAGAAGAGCAGGATCCTCTGAGATCACGTGTTAGAGAGTACAGGACAACACTAGACTGTAGAGAGTGACAGTGACTTGCACTGAGCTGAGCACTGCAGAGCTGGCACTAGACTCAATCTCTTGTTCTCTGTCTCACCGGCTTGACTGAGAAAGTTTAGGTTAGGTGATGGAAATCCAAAATCCATGAGCTCCTTTCCTGGCTTCTCTGTTACTCTGAATTGTTGGGCAGCCTTGAGAGACACCTGAATATCTGCACTAAGAATGGAATTGTCTTCTTTGGTGAAGATCTCCCTGCTTATAGTGTGGTTGACTAGAGGCTGAAAAGGATTTGCAGAGGTAACAAAGTCTATGATTAAAGAAAAGAAATTACTTAGTACCTATAGAAAGACTACTAATTATTAAAACTTCCAGGCTGCATCCAAATTCAACAGCTTTTGGGAGTCTGCTTTGTTGTGAAATGAGTGGTTTTGTTCCTATCGAAGGTCCATCAAAATGGACACCAATTTCCATTACAAACTTAAAAAAAAAGTTTTTGTTTATTTTCGCTTCAAGTTTTAATTTAAATTCTAGTTAGTTAACATCAGTTAATATCAGTGTAATATCAGTTAAAGATTTTATTATTTTATTAAAAATTTTTTTAATGTTTATTTATTTTTAAGAGACAGAGAGAGAGACAGAGCCTAAGCAGGAGAGGGGCAGAGAGAGAGGGAGACAGAATCTGAAGCAGGCTCCAGGCTCTGAGCTGTCAGCACAGAGCCCAATGAGGGGCTTGAACCCATGGACCGCAAGATCATGACCTGAGCTGAAGTCGGACACTTAACCAACTGAGCTACCCAGACGCCCCTAAAGATTTTATTTTTAAATAATCTCTACACCCAACATAGGGCTCGAGCCCATGACCCTGAAGTATATGAGAATTGAAGTCGTTTATAATGTTCAATGGGACAAGTGATTGACTTCCCTCAATCTAAAGCCTATGTCATAGTCAAGTACAACTAGTTTGAGATGTTTTGTTTGTTTTTATATATTTTTATTATATTCAGCAATTATTCGCACATATACACTATATATAAATCTTTGCATTAATGAATAAATGGGATTATAGCATACATGTTGGGGTTTTTGGGTGCAAACTACTTTTTTTTTTCCTTTTGCAAACCTCCTCCCTCCTCTTCTGTTTTCCTGCCATCCCCAACCCCACCACAACCCATGCTATCAAACTAGCTTGTATCTTTGTACATTTTTTACCCATGCTTATATAATCCTATGCAAAAATATGTATGTATGTAGAAGGTATATGTATTCCCATACATGGGTTTTGGGGGCCCTATTGCTATTACTATTACCTAGAAATCATAGTAAATACCCTTTCAGATCATATTATATACCCTTTGCCCTACATTTGTCTTTCTCGCTAGGAAATACCTCAGGAGAAGGTCTCCAAGTCAACTGGCATAGTTCCACTTCATTTTCTACTACTTCTGTGGTGTAGATGTACCACGGATTGTTTCATTTGCAGTTTTCTGCTGTACTGAACAATGCTGGGATTAACTCCCTGGGTCATTTGTCCTTGGGTCCTGGGGCTCTTACTTTGATAGGATAGCTTTCTAGAAACGAGAATTCTGAGCCAAAGGGTGTGGCTATTTAATTTTAATAAATGCTGCCAGGTTGTTTTTCCAAAAAACATTCTAACAATTCTCCTTTCCACCAGGAATGACAGCGTCATTTGTCCCTGCATCCATACCAAAATGGATATTACTCTTTTTTATTTTTGCCAGACTAATGGGCTTAAACTCGTTACTTTATTTTCCATTTCACTAACTACTAGTAATTTAAATCTTTTCATGAATTTGTAGGTTATCTGATTTTGTTCCTCTGCAAGTTGGCTATTTTCTTTTTATTTGGGCTGTACATTGGAAGAACTCGTTGCATAATGATCTTATATCTTTCATTTGTGTCAAAACTTTTTCTAAATTTCTCATTTGCCTATTTTTGTTCTCATTTGAAATACATATTTTAATATACCTGAAAGTGCCTATCTTCTCTCTTACAGCTTCTAGGTTTATTGTCTTAGTTATGAACAATGTCCCCAAACATGTACATTCTTACAACATTTTTATTGTTAGGTTTTATTTTAATTTTTTTAATGTTTATTTTTGAGAAAGAGAGAGAGTAACAGAGCATGAGCGGGGGAGAGGCAGAGAGAGAGGGAGACACAGAATCCAAAGCAGGCTCCGATCCCATGAACCGCGAGATCATGACCTGAACTGAAGTCCAGAGCTCAAGTGACTGAGCCATCCGGGTGCCCCTGTTTGTATGCTTAAGATTTTAACCCATCTAAAGTCATTTCTGTAAGGGGGTTCAACTTAATTTTTCTACACAATTTAAAAATAATCCACCCTTTTGCACTGAACTGGTCTATCACCTTCATCATATATTAAATTCTCATATATTTCAGGATCTATTTCTGGATTCTGTATCCTTTCTACTGGTTTATCTATTCTTATGCAAATATCTGATTTGTTTTTAGTGCCTTTATGAGATTGTCTGATATTTGATTATGGATGTTATGCCTAACTATTCTTCTTTTCTTTCTATTTAAAACATGATTGGATTGGGGTGCATGGGTGGCTTAGTTGGTTGAGTGTCCGACTCTTGATTTCAGCTCTGGTCGTGATCCCAGGGTTGTGAGATGGAGCCCGGCTAAGATTTTCTCTCCCCTTGTGCCCCTCTCCCCTGCGTGTTCTCTCTTTCTAAACTAAAAAATATAACATACAATTGGGTTATCTTTTGCACTGTTGGTGGATAAGCAAACTGGTGCAGCCACTCTGGAAAACAGTATGGAGGTTCCTCAAAAAGTTAAAAATAGAACTACCCTATGACCCAGCAATTGTACTACTAGATTTTTACCCAAAGAATACAAAAACACTAATTCAAAAAGATATATGCATCCCTATGTTTATTGCATCATTATTTACAATAGCCAAATTATGGAAGCAGCCCAAGTGTCCATTGATAGATGAATGGATAAAGATGTGGTGTATATATACAAAGGAATATTACCTAGTCATAAAAAAGAATTACATCTCATCATTTGCAACAACATGGATGGAGCTAGAGCGTATAATGCTAAGTGAAATAAGTCAGTCAGACGAAGACAATACCCTATGATTTCACTCATATGTGGAATTTAAGAAACAAAACAAACAAGCAAAGGAAATAAAAAAGAGTAAGAGAAAGGCAAACCAAGAAACAGATTCTTCACTATAGAAAACAAACAGATGGTTACCAGAGGGGAGGTGGGCAGGGGCATGGGCAAAATAGGTGGAGGGGAATAAGAATACACTTGTCATGATGAGCACTGAGTGATGTGTGGAACTGTTGATCACTATATTTTACACCTGAAACTAATATAACACTATGTTAACTGTACTGGAATTAAAATTTAAAAAGGAGAAAAAAATACGATCAGGTTATATTTTCAGGCATTTGTCCCTTTAAGTAAACTTTAAGGCCAATAAGTGTAAGCAAAAGCTGTGTCTCCTGGACAGAAGGTTTAGGAGCCAGAATAATGTGCTTCATCTTCTTCCCTATCTTGGTGATGGCAGAAGCACTGATGAGATGGAATCTTCTTTTTGCCTGGGTTCCTAAGTGACAACGGTGAGCAGAGCCGCCCTCATGATCCATGTTGGACATGTAGAATCAGTGAGAAATAAACTTTGGTTATGTTAAATCACAGAGCTGTGGGGTTGTTATTGCCTATCACCTACCTCATTCTAACTGATGGGATTGTTGCAAGACTTGGGTCAGATAATACATGGAAAAACACATGTTCTAAAGCAACTTGGAACCAAGTTACAGATCAGTAAATGTTAGGCAATATAACTAAAATTACTAGCAAATAGCAACGATAATGAAGCCACTCTCAAGTCTAGAGACAGGGCTTTCTGGCCATATTTTTTTTTTTTTAATTTTTTATATGTTTATTTATTTGAGAGGAGGGGGGAGGGGCAGAGAGAGCCAGAGACATAGAATCCAAAGTAGGCTCCAGGCTCTACACTGTCAGCACAGACCTGATGCAGGGCTCAAGCCCAAGAACTGCAAGATCATAACCTGAGCTGAAGTCAGATGCTTAACTGACTGAGCCATTCAGGTGCCCCTCTGGCCATATGGTTTAATGTCAGGTTATGAAGAAGACACACGTACCGGAAGAAATATGTGACTTGCCTGCTAAATATTGTAGCTAAAAGTTTAACGCCTATAAAAATGCAAACCATCTCACAATGATAAGATGATAGTCCATTAACATAAGGAAGGAAACTTAGAACACATTTGAAGATGATGATTTATATCAGCGATTGCAAACTGATGGCCCATTGCACCAAAAAACATGGGCCACAGATGTGTTTTACTTTGATTACAATGTTTTAAAATCAGGGAAACACACACACGCTTCTGGCTTCTCTTGGAAAAACTGGAAGACCTTGCAACTGTGAGATTATATTTCAGCATGACCCAAATCTCCAGAGCTGAATCACTACATTTTCTAGTTCCCCGGTGCCCCTCAACTTGTTTTCTTACACTCAGTCCACTTTGCCCATTTACATTTCCCACAGGTCCAGGGTTGTATATGAATGTGTGACCCCTGGCTATAGTGAATGAAAATTTGATTATTTCTTGAGTAGTAGGGTACAGTGAGGTCTGGGTCCAAAGAATATAACTCACTATGGAAGGAAGGAAAAATAAGGTACTGCAAAGACCAAAGGCCTAAGCCCTTTGGTATCTTTTTGACAAAACTGGTTAGTAGAGGAAAAGACATTTGTCTTCCTGCAGAAAAGAATAAAAATAGATCTTTGATACCTCTGCAGCAATTTTCATCATCAACTCAGTTCCAGACCACATGGGATAATTAATTCTCTCAGCCCCTTCATAGGGTGAGAATTTCAGAAAAACCATTAGTCAGAAAATGAATTTGGGAAAACATTTGCAAAATCTCGTCACTTAGGAAGAATCTTGATACAACAAGGTACCGAATTGTCAATAAAACCTTCTAATTGAACCTCCCCCATCTTGTTCATTTAGAAAAGAGTATCTAACACAGAAAAGTAGTTGGACATAAAAGTCTAGAATCCAGATTGTTCAGAGTATAATTCCTATGCAATTGCTTCGGCATTATCTAAACTCCTACACATTCATGTCTCTTAAAATCCCTCTTACGCTAATCATGTTTATCATTTGGGCTCCATTTTCATTAAAAGAGAAAACATCTTGATCCCACTACCACCCGGAAGTCTGATAACTGGCCTAGTTTTCAAAGGCAGAATCTCCCAGTAAACAACATGCCTCTTGGTATATGTGCAACCAATAAAACAAAAACAGCCTGTACAATTTAATGTAACTTACTATAGATTTCCATGGTATCAGTAACTATTTTATTAGTGTCCTAATTTAATTCAAGATATTGAATTGCTCCAAAGTAATGACTATGTCTTCTGAATTATCAGGAATTGTCACTAGGTTTGAGAGTGGGCCATCCTTGGATCTTTGATGAGATACCTCTGTTTGCTGATTTTTTAAAGGTCATGAAGAGTTGGTTGAGAAAGAAGGGAACATGGAATGTCTGATTTTAGATAATCCCAAACTCAAATTTATCTCATCAATAAAATGTCACTTTAGTTCTGCTTTTTCACTGGACAGGAAAGGTGTGGAAATTTAAAAAGGCCTGAAGTAACCTCATGGACTGAAGAGAGTGAGTCCTCAAACCAGAGATGAGGACTTTTCCATCTGCATTTTTCAAAAGTGGACTTCTTATTATATATATATATATATATATATATATATATATATATATATATAT
>NW_024412396.1:14697502-14768159 GCF_014898765.1 Herpailurus yagouaroundi | reverse complement strand
TATATATATATATATATACATATATATATATATATTTAATGTTTATTTATTTTTGAGAGAGAGAGACAGAGCATGAGCAGGGGAGGGGCAGAGAGAGAGAGTGAGACACAGAATCCAAATGTTTATTTATTTTTGAGAGAGAGAGACAGAGCATGAGCAGGGGAGGGGCAGAGAGAGAGAGTGAGACACAGAATCCAAAGCAGACTCCAGGCTCCGAGCTGTCAGCACAGAACCTGACACTGGGCCTGAACCCATGAACTGCGAGATTATGACCTAAGCTGAAGTCGGATGCTCACCTGACTGGGCCACCCAGGCTCCTCTCAAACAAAGACTTTTTTTTTTCAGTCTATTTTATTTTATTTTATTATTTTTTTAAAAATATAATTTATTGTCAAATTGGCTAACATACAGTGTATACAGTGTGCTCTTGGTTTTGGGGGTAGATTCCTGTGATTTGTCGCTTACACACAACACCCAGTGCTCATCCCAACAAGTGCCCTCCTCAATGCCCATCACCCATTTTCCCCTCTCCCCCTGCCCTCACGCCCCCATCAACCCTGTTTGTTCTCTGTATTTAAGAGCCTCTTATGGTTTGCCTCCCTCCATTTTTTCCTCCTTCCCTTCCCTGATAGTCTTCTGTTAAGTTTCTCAAGTTCCACACATGAGTGAAAACATGTTATCTGTCTTCTTCTAACTTATTTCACTCAGCATAGTATCTTCCAGTTCCATCCATGTTGCTACAAATGGCATGATTTCATTCTTTCTCATTGCCAAGTAGTATTCTATTGTATATATAAACCACATCTTTTACATTTATTTATTTTTGAGAAACAGAGAGAAACAGAGCACAAGTGGGGGATGGGCAGAGAGAGAGAAGGAGACATAGAATCTGAAGCAGGTTCCAGGCTCTGAGCTGCCAGCACAGAGCCTGACATGGGGCTCGAACTCACAAACCTGAGATCATGTGAGATCATGACCTGAGCGTCTGAAGTCAGACACTTAACCGACTGAGCCACCCAGGCGCCCGGATATAAACCACATCTTTATCCATTCATTCATTGATGGAAATTTAGACTCCTTAATTTGGCTATCAAACACAGACTTTTTAAAAAATTAATTTAACTTTTAGTTTCAATACCTTGAATACCTTAGAAAACTGCATATCACTGGTAAATTTTAAAATAACCTTCCTTCTTCAAACATAATAAGGATCATTTTCATAGACCTCCTGTATAGCTTCAAATGAAATAAATACAACAGATACATGAGCTGTTTTCTATTTTCATTGTAGTTACAGCAAAAAAGTTTTTCTGGATTCTGGATATTAGCAGTTTCCTTTAAAAATACTCTGGAAACCTTCCACAAATGAAAGGAATGTGTATAGTATGCAAATTCAAAGTGTGCTGTCCTCATTTACCCAGTGGAATTCAAAATAAGCCCCAACTTGTGAACATATTAAAGCAGATTGAAATGGATATTAGCGGGATTTGTAAGGAGAAGCACTCCAGTCAGTCAAACATGCTACGCACGAGAACTTTGATAATGTTGTTTTACTGATAATTACCTGCCGGCTGTCACCTCAAAGTGGGATTTCATGCAGGTTCCAGTATTTAAATATTACATTCAGAGCCAAGCCTGCAAAGACACTTATGCTGATCTGGCCACGTCCATTTTACTTCACAATTATCTGTGTCTTTCCTCAAGAAAAGCAATGCAGTTAACTCTCTTTTAATTGTGTTTGATCTGTGTGAGCAAGAGAACATCAATACCACACTCCCGCTTCCATGGTCCAAGCAAGCCGGTCCTGCCTCCTCTCCCTTGCAGACATCAGCGGACACCAGAATTACTGGACAGCAGCACTTCCTGACTGGCATGAATATTCATCTGACCTCAGAAACTAGTCAGTGGGGCAAGGCGAACACCCCACACTTGATGTACATCAACTAAAAGTGGTTTAAATGGAAAGGACCAACTTCCGTGGTCCTCCTGGGCTGCTAGTGCTTGCTGGTCTCCAGTCCTGCAGCGAACTTCCTTTTCTCTGCCACCCCCAGCCCCATCCCACACAAACACACTTTTGTTCCCCCTCATACTGAACTCCTAATTAAATTTAACAGTTTCAAGAGTTTAAACTGTATATCTTTTTAATTGTGTCCTACTTTGTATTGGCTGATGCGCAAGTCTGAAAATGGATATTACAGCTTTTTATGATATAATATCACCCTAATTGGTGCTTCATAGGCCGTGGTTGAATTCTTTTCAATTAAGCTCTAACATACAGTAACTGTTTCTCTCTGCAAATGCTGGAAAGCCATTCACAAGAGAGGACTGGTACTGCACAATTCCGAAGTACCTTAATGTGTCAAAAATGTTTTGTGAAGAAAGCTACACTGTAAATGCAATCACCTACATTGGTGTTCCCATTGTTAACTGGGAGTAAAAGTATTGCTAATTGTCCTGCGTTTTAGCTGGGTTTTTAAAGCATTATGTAGCAAGTACACCGGAGGGTCAATTTGTGAAGTGAAATACTTAGCATGCAAAGCGTAATACAAGATGCTGTGTAATACTTGACCTCTCAGCATAATAAATGTAGCAGTGAAACGCTGTGCATTCAGTATTCACTGAATAGAGCCTTCGCAGAGGAACAAAACCAGAAAATGTTCTCTTCATTCCTTTTTTTTTCACTAAGCGAAAATTATTCTTTATAATGGCCATTGCAGCAATTAGCTGGCATTTGGTAGAATAAATGTGCAGAAATAGCAATTTCTTATTTTAAATGAGATTTTGTATGGAGCCTGCAAATTACTTGAGGTATATGAATAATTGTGCCTTAGCTTTATGCTACAGAATAGGGTGTGGGTGGGTATAAAGATTTCCTATTTGCAGTTAAATGTTTAGACATTTTATTATTTTAATTTCACTCGCAGTCTGCCTGGATTGACCCTGCTTTCCCATTGATCATTTTATGTGCGCCTGGAAGCAAGTGTGCAGATGGCGGGAGACTCCCAATTAGTGCACTATGTTTTTTATGAATGTGACATGTAAGTGCAATCAGGTCTCCTCTGGAGGCAATGGCGGTATTTAGACTTTGAGATCCTAAATCAATACAATTTAATAATCTGCATGGAATGAACATTTATCAATATCCTCTGTAGTCAAATGCAATTGGAAACTTCATTAAATTTTTATCCAAAGTTTTTCACCTTATTGAAATGCATTCTTCCAGGCATTCATGATTCATCTAATTAGCCTTAAGTAGGGTATTTTTTTCTCTCTCAAAGTGATTCAGTTAATTATGTCCATATATTCATAATTATAAGGTGGATGAGTTGGGTAAAACTGAAATTATGAAATCTTCAGAGAGATTCTATGAGGTTCAGAATGCAGAATATAAAAGAGGGATGAGTAAAAGTCAGAGCAATGAAATTCTTTGTTTTAGTCGCCCTCAGCCTACTGCACCCCAACTGCTTTCTCACAGAGTTTTGTGTATTTATTTATTCACTAGTCATTGGTAATCCAACAGTTTCCAAAAACTGTTTTGAGGCAAGCACAGAGTGAATGATATATATAAAAAGTAAACACTACAAATACCAAGGACACCTGACTAATGTCTTAAAAGTTATTTTTAGTTTTAAAAATCAAAGATAATATACAGTCAAATAAAGTATAAGTCATGATTATCATCCACATGCAATTACTTTAGCCAGTTTCTTACATGTTCTCCTTCCACATTTTGACGTCTTTTCTTGTGATTCTAGTCCTCCACACACTTTGCTTACATATTTTAATCATACATATTCTATATCTTAAATTTCAAGAATTTTGTTACATTTTTTCCTTCACAATTTTTCTAGTTCAAGAAGTTTTTGTCTTTAAAATCATGGTTTTCAATTATTTTTTGGGTGACAGGACAGTCCACCCCAATTTTTATTTCACCTAAGACCTAAGCACATACAAGTTTTTACTCAAACTAATATTCTTTCTATCATTGAATGATGCCAGAAATTCTTTTTCCAGGGCTATATTGAAGGTAACCCATCATCAGATGACATAACTTATGTATTAACTCCAACCCATGATACTACAAAATTGGAAATAGCCCCAATTAATTACTGTTACTCTAATCTGGGTAAAATGATGTTCTCACATAGCAAGGAGCTACCAATCCATCACTCTACAGACAAGTTATACTCCTCACAACAAGGCCCAGGGAGGGGGCTGGGTTATTATATTGCTGTCTTTATCTGATGGTCATGCTCAAGATCTGTAAACAATGCATAGCCACTGGCCAGAATTGGACATGATTTCTGTCCTATTTTAACGCCTCATGATCCACAATCATAGTTTTGAAAATGATTCATAGTAAACCCAGGTAGCTGACTAACAAGGATAAATTTAATTTTTAAAATTATATATATGAAATGAAAGAATGTGAGTTATAACATTTTTCTAATTATTCCTTTCTTGAAATGTTCCTCTTGAAACCTTCCAAAGGAGAAGAATGTGGTGGACTAAGGGTAATATTTAATCCATATCTTTGTGGGGCATATGCAAATGCCATATATAACTGTATGAGTAAAGACACTGGTAGGTTAAAACAGAGAGAGAGAGAGCAGTGTCAACTGTGTTTTTATATTGCTATTATTAAAGAATATTGCCCTGGTCATGGTGATCACCTGAATAATTCTTTTCTTTTTTTAAAAGTTTATTTATTTTGAGAGAGAGAGAGAGAGAGAGAGAGAGAGAGAGGTGGAGGGACAGAGAGAGAGGGAGAGAGAGAATCCCAAGCAGGCTCCACACTGTCAGCAAGGAGCCTGACTGGGGGCTCAAACTCACAAACCGTGAGATCATGACCTGAACCAAAATCAAGAGTCAGATGCTGGATAATTCTTTTTGTAAGATATTTCGTGTCATTATGCTCATCTAACAAATCTTCACCACATCCTGAGAGGTATATAGGAGGTTTTGTAGTTCATTGAAAAAAGAAAAAAAAAAAAAAAGATGACACAAATAGTGAAAATCTGTTGTACATTGAACTTTTATTCTCAACACCATTGTGAGTTTTATTATATCACTGCCATAACATCTAATAACAATGTTTTCACTTGGAACATTTACCAAGGTACAAACTTTCTCTTCCAAACATGAAATAGAGCACCTATGTAGGGGCTACTTCCTGTTTTGAGTATCTACACCAAGAAAGAAACTTTCTTTTCCTGTTACACCAGGGAAGTCTCAAGAAATTCCTAGAGTTGCCTTGGGAAATGTCCATGCAGTGGGCTCAGGCTGGATGACTGCCCATTTCCCATATCTATTCTTCCTCTCCTATATCCTGCCTTCATTTGGGATGAAGTGATCTTTTGGGATCTTCTCCTCATTCTCACTTCTGGTTGTCCAATTCCCTCTCCTCCTAGACTTTTCAAGGTCTAGGTCAAATGTTCTCTCCTCCATGAAGCTTTCTCTGTCATCCTACTTCGAAGGAATCCCTCCCTCTTCTGAACAATGAGAGCAATTTACCTTTCTACCTTGTGGTTATTTAAGTACATTTCATCGTCTCTGCTTGACTGTAGGCTTCCTGGAATTAGGATCCATGTCTGAAACAATTACGATGCCTTACACATCGTATACATTCAATATATACCTCTTGAGTTAATAGATTTTTCCATAAGATTCTGGTCAGTGATCCATGATTATAGATGGTGACGAGTTAAACAAACAAGCAACGAAATGTAAACATTCCAGGAATGATCTCTTTTCTAGAACACAGCATTGAGCTTTTCTGGTTTTCTTGTAAGTTTCTGTGCCTTTGCTTTGTCTGAATCAGACAAACTAGTATGCAACTCAGCTGGATCTTTTGCTACCTCTAGGGCTGCTGTGCAAAGCAATTTAGAATATGAATTAGTTTTTAAACAGCCCTCAATCATGAACATTGCTTGTATGGAACTTTGTGAACTTAAAGAAGCTGGGTAATCTTTCTAAACCTCAGTTTTCCCCATCTGTAAACAATAATGCCTTCCTCACACAATTGTTTGAAGGGTTAAATGATTAAGTGCCTAATGGATAGGAAAATAGTACTATTTGGGCAGGACTGCCAAGAGGCACATGATGCCCTGTGTATTTATTGGAAAAAAGCATCCATTTCCCATCTATCTAAAATTATCTAATAAACACCAAGTCTATAAAGTGACTTGTGCCCCCTTAGAATGTGGTACTCTTTTATACTCAACTGTGCATAATGGCCCAGGATCTTGCTTATAACAATGATGATGATGATGATGATGATGATGATGATGGATCCTTCTTATTTTTAACTGTCTGAGAAAGTTCTGGCACTGTAACTGAGAAAGTTCTCAGGAATCAGGCTACTTTTGTTAACTCATATCTTACTATGCTATAAAACTGGAAAACACTTCTGCCTCTAGACTATGTACAACATAAGGGCAGGGCCAAATCTTATTTATCTGTGTATCTCCAGGGCCTAACTGGGGCCTGGCACATAGTAAGTGTTCAATAAAAGCTGGTTAAATGAATGAATAGTTGAGTATGTATCTCTACTACAATTTAGCTACTTGTTTCTTCTCAACACACCCAAGAGGTGACAGGTTGAGATGTGGTATAAAAAGAAATATCATGGGGCGCCTGGGTGGCTCAGTCGGTTAAGTGCCTGACTTCGGCTCAGGTCATGAGCTCATGGCTGGTGAGTTGGAGCCCTGTATCAGACTCTGTGCCAACAGCTCAGAGCCTGGAGCCTGCTTCAGATTCTGTGTGTCTGTCTCTCTCTCTCTGCCCCTCCCCCACTCATGCTCTGTCTTCTCTCTCTCTCTCAAAAATAAACATTAAGAAAATAAAAAAAAAAAGAAATATCACATCCACACGTGTATACACCAAAGTGAGAGCTCATCCACATACTTATGAAATACAACTTACTCTGTTTTAAACTTGGATTATTGAGAGATGGTGTTATTGATGGAAATCAATTTCTCCTGTATTGAGGGTACATTATGTGACTAAAGTATTTTTTAAATGTACCAAGGGCTCTGAATCTTTGAGATGTAAAAAGAAAATCTGCATAATGCCTTGAGTGGATAGAGCTTGCTGCCTCCTTATCCTGAGGGCACAATGATGACTGTCTTATTTGTGGCATTCTGGATGCTTCCCTGGGGTAGGACTCCTGGAAAGATACCAGAACAAACTTTTGCTACCTATTAAGGATGAAGGCTGTGGACATATGCAGAGGAGATTTGTCAGATGGCCTCTCCACTTGGATCAGTGTCCTAGGCTTTGAACCTGTTTCAGAACAATTTCCTATAATTTGGTTTTTCCTTCCTTCAACATTTTAAACATTAAAAAAAATTCCTTTATATTGAGTAACTACAATATAAATTTAAACTGGTTTTCCCCCAGTTCTTTCCTGATGCTTATGCTCTATTGAGCCTGATTTTTCACATTATTCAGGGTCTAAAAACTTCAAGGTACACACATTGTACATTTGTTGTGCCTAGTGAAATGGCCAGGTTCTTACAGCACCCCTCCGCCTATGGCAAAAAAGTTGTGTATAATACGGAGTGCCATCATGGGATTTATTACTTTGTCCCATGTCTGGTTAAAGGTAGATAAACTCTAATGGACTACAGCTTCTTTCATGCATGTTTATTTGCCATTCTGGTTATCTGGCAGGAAAAGTTTATTAAAAATAATTTTTAAAAATCCAACACAGTAAAAGGTCACTCATATCTTTTTGAGGGTTCTCTGCCGGGAGCTGTACCGAAGCTTTTGCAAATATTGTCTTAGTTGATCCTCACAACATAACATGAGGGAGAAACTATTATTGCCGCCATATCCCTGGGAGGGAACTGAGCTGAGTGGTCAGATGGCTTTCCAAATGATATTACCATTCTGGGAAAGAGCAAAATCAGGACCCAGGTCTGTTTAGATCCATAACCTGAGCTCTTACTCCTATTCCCACATGAATCCAGCCTTGCAGTTTCCTTCACCCCTCTCCTTACTGCACTTTCCATGGAATTTTTTAACTGAAGATGGTGTTCATCCACCTTTATGGAAACTGCTTACCAAGAGTAAACCAAACTCCAGGGGCTATGGGCAATGATGCCCCAGGGTGTCCACAAAAAACACCATTTTTAACCAAAAATAATTGCCTTAGGTCACATTTGTCCCTAATTGTATGTAACATGGGTTGTGTTATGGGGAAGGAAAAGAGGCTGAGTGAAGGCACAAACATTTCTCTTCACTTCTGAGGGAGGGTGCTATCACACAACTAAGCAACCAAATGGGCTTCTACCCCAGAGGTGGACTGAGGGGTGAAAGACAGGATCCCCTAGCCCACCTGGGAGTTGTGGCTCTGGACCTGAAGCCCAGAATACCCAAAACCCCAGTGTGTGCAAGGTGAATCCATGCTGATATATGGATTCCAGAACCCAGTGCCTGGAAAAGTCTTCTGTGTGGTGTTAGGACAGACAGAACAGTGATGCCCCTCACCCTGACAAATTTTCCACAATAAGGGAGAGAGTTAGACTAAACAATTTATTCAAAGAAACAGGCAAAACCCCATCTGATAACTCAGCCACAATATTCGCTTCAACTTTTATTTATTCAACATTTGCACTAGCAGTTCTCAAATTTTAGGGTGTAAAGTAATGGGGGGAGAGTTGTTAAAATGCATATACCCAGGGGCACCTGGTGGGCTCAGGTGGAAGAGCATGCGACTCTTGATCTTGGGGTCAGTCATGAGTTCAAGCCCAACACTGGACATAGAGATTACTTCTAAATAATTAAGCATATAAAAAAATAAACACATAAATAGTTTTTAAACAAACAAACAAATAAAATGCATATGACCAGAGATACCCAGATCCCCTCTCCTAAAAGTCTGATTCTGTAGGTTTGGGGTGAGCTCCTGGACTGTGCATTTTAGATGACACCAAGAGAGATTCTCACATCCTTGATCGGTGAAGTAAATTCTGAGAAAATAAGCCTGGAGTGAGGCAAGTGCTCACAGAGCTGATGTTCTGTGGGGTTATTTAGGATGAAGCTTGTGTAAGAATGCTCTTCTTTGGAGAGCTGGTGGTGGTCAACAATGTCTGCAGCTGCTACCAAAAAGTTTCCTGTACTCCTGCGACACCTGCTTCTAGGAAAAGTTTGAGACAGGACTGAGGGTGGGATGAGAGGCCGAGAAGCTTTCTCTGTGTGCGGGTGGGAGGATGCACCACTGTGCTCCCTACTGGTCTTAGCTGAACAGGCCTTCCAGGCACACTCTGAGGGAGGCAGGCAGAAGCTTCAAGGAGGGCCATCTTTTGAAAGAGAGCTCGGCAGAGCATCTGAAATCTCTTAACAACAGAACATCGTTCATTCAACAGCTGTAGATGCCTCATGTATGTGTGCTAGGTCCTGGGTCATGCACATGCTTTTCTCACTTTCTGGAAGGCCACTATCCACGACTTTGCTTAGTTAACTTTATTCTTCAACACCTGGCCTCCCTAATGAGGTCAGTTCCCCCAGATATGCCCTCATGGCATCATTAACCTACAAATGGAGTTCCTGGATTAATGCTTGCCTCCCTTACTTGTGAGCTCCATGAAAGCAGGGAACGTGCTTGGGGTTTTTTGTTTTTGTTTTAGCACTGAGTCGCTCATAAAAATAATTTCCTGAAATCCAGTTTTCTGAATGACACTTTGCCACATTTAGCAATGTACCAGTTAGCAGAGTGGATTATGTTTCTGTTTATAAATTGTACAGCAAATTGTATTAGATAGAATGTTTGATGATTTCTGTGAAGCTTTAATTTTGTCCTCAAAATAGTATTTTAAGGAATGTTTGACTGTTAACACCTAAAAGTCATAGTATGGCTTAGCCTTTTAGACCATATATTTAATATTCAGAAAGAGTATTTAATAATCAATAACAAAAACTTTACTTAAGATTAGTACTCCAATTCTAATATTCATTCCTTTAAATATTAAATTCCTAAAGAAGGATTCAGAAGAACTAAATCAACATAACATGCAGAGATTTAGACATTAATTACTAGTCACATAAAATCAAGACTGATAAGGGATGCCGGCGTGGCTCATTTGGTTGAGTGTCCGACTTCGGCTTAGGTCATGTCTTGTGGCTCATGGGTTCGAGTCCTCCATTGGGCTCTGTGCTGACAGCTCAGAGCCTGGAGCCTGCTTCAGATTCTGTGTCTCCCTCTCTCTCTGCCCCTCCCCTGCTCATGCTGTATCTCTCTAACTCTCTCAAGAATAAATAATAAACATTAAAAAAAATTAAGGCTGATAAGCCATTGGAGGCATCGGTAAAAGAATGGAATAATGGTCATAGAGAAATTCTAAATGACATTAAGAAAGATGGGGAGAAAGACAGATACCATATGTTTTCACTCTTATGTGGATCCTGAGAAACTTAACAGAAGACCACGGGGGAAGGGAAGGAAAAAAAAAAAAAGTTAGAGAGGGAGAGAGCCAAACCATAAGAGACTCTTAAAAACTGAGAATAAACTGAGGGTTGATGGGGGGTGGGTGGGAGAGGAGGGAGGGTGACGGGCATTGAGGAGGGCACCTGTTGGGAGGAGCACTGGGTGTTGTATGGAAACCAATCTGACAATAAATTTCATATTAAAAAAAAAAAGATGGGGAAAAACTCTACATCAATCCAAACACTCTCATCCCATGTGTAATGCTGAAATTTTAAAATTTAATTGCTAGGAACAAGAATTAAGTCCACCATGCCACCAAGAAATTGTAATAAAAATATTATTATGTTTACAATCTGAAAAAATTATAAAATTACAGAAATTACAAGTAGCTGAAGATGAAATGCTCAATTTTTATTTTTTCACAAGGAGGATATCTCAGTTGTATGCAGGTAAGAGATTTGAAATGAAAGGGCAAACATGTTCAAATATGCATAAAGGAAGTGAGGAGGCTCAGAAGAAGGGATTGGCATTAATAATTAAATAAGTGATAAAATTTCAAATTTGATTTATATATTATCATAAAACTAAAATTTGCAAAAAAAGATTTAAAAGATTGGCTAAAAATGCTAAAGATACTAAAAGATAGCTAAAATAGGAAATGAACTAGGAAATAACAAAGCAACAACATCATACACCAAGGACAACATTTCTTTTAGAAAACAGGCAAAGACAATCCTATGAATGCTAAATAGTTGGCAAAACTGTAAATAACTTGAAAAAAGAAATCTATAGAAGACTGAATACCCCACTAAAATTTGGGGTAGAATATGAAATACTTTATGGATATAAAATGTGTCTATAAGAAGAGTAAACTACCTTTAGCTTTTGACAAATTAAAATGTCTCAAGGGGCACCTGGGTGGCTCAGGTGGCTAAGCATCCAACTCTTGATTTTGGCTCAGGTCATGATCTCATGGTTCGTGAGTTTAAGCCCTGTGACAAGCCCCATGATGGGCTCCTTGCTGTCAGTTGAGCCTGCTTAGGATTCTCTCTCTCCCTCTCTCTGCCCCTTCCCTGCTTGTGTGTGTGCGTGCGCACACACACACACACACACTCTCTCTCTCTCTCTCTCTCTCTCTCTCAAACTTAAAAAAAAACTAAAGTAAAATGCCTCAAAATGCTGCTATAAAAAGCAAAAGAAAACTGATCAACTAAGACCATATGAACAAATTGCTGTAAATTATATGCATTTGGTAACTTTGACAAATTGATAATTTGGGGCACCTAGGTGACTTACTTGGTTGAACATCCAACTATTGATTTTGGCTCAGGTCATGATCCCAGGGTCATGGGACTGAGCCATGAGTCAGACCCACACTCAGTGTGCTTAAGATTCTCTCTCTTTCTCCCTCTGCCCCTCTCTCTGGCTCATGTGTGCTCTATTTCAAATTAAAAAAATAAATAAATAAAATAAAATAAAATAAAATAAAATAAAATAAAATAAAGCATTTGATTAATTGATTTTGCAAGGTTCATTTTTGGCCAATTGTCCAGTTTCTTTTATTTGAGGTTTCTTTTATTTACTGCTGTAACTTCAAAACCTGTTGCAGTGCCTAGCTTGCAGAAGGTACTCAATAAGTAGTTAATGAGCGAGTGAATTGTGCTGGGTGAGGGGAATTCAAAGGGAAACAAGACCATCAGTGCTCCTGGCTTCATGAAGCTTATATTCTAGATGAGCTGTAGTTCACCAATTTTCTATTATTGGCTATACAACTATAGTGTGACTTCATCTATGTGTGTACTTGTTCTTAAATTCACAGGAACAGGTTTACTTTACTGTTACCCTATATTTGGGGGCCATTTAAATGGAAATATAACTTCATTCCATAGAAAGGTGAAAAGGCTTTTTTTCAAATAGGCCAGAGTGAGGCAGTATTAGAGTTGTTTCTTGGTAAATGTTCTTATAAAGTGATTAAACGTCTGAAGGTAAGTTCTTGAATATGTGACATTCACACAGTTCTTCATTCCGAAGTGATTGTCAAACAGACGTGATTGAGAAAAGCAGAGGATGGAAGAGCCAGACCCACTCGCCTCCTGTGACTCAAGGAGGAAGTGCTCACGCAAATACCATCTCAGGAAGTCACAGCTGGGAAGTTTTTGTTCTTCTACCCCTTCAACTTGTCTCCTTGTCTATGATCAGAAATGAAAGGAAACGAGGTAAAGGTAAATCTAGCCCCAGCTTCACAGAGCTGACGAAAGACAGGTAGGATATGGAAATAGTGGGCCCAGCACCTTGTGCACAGTGCGTGTTATTCTAAGCTCGTATGGAACTGGTACAGTAAGAGCAAGAGGCTTTTCCTGTGCAGTGAGTTGGAATTAAACATGCTAATTTGAGGTCTCTTTCAAGTATTTTGTTTAACTCCATTGGCCTTTAATTCCTTTATATTGCATCATTTAATGTAATGTTATTTATATATGAAGCATGTTATGCTTATTAACCAATGTGCAAAAATCCAAAGTACAGATTTTCTGTAATGGGCTAATTACAGGACTTTAGAGCCACCTACTGAGTTTTGCTGAGCTTCACAACAGGTTCACTGAACTGGATAAATTTATTCAAACGTGTGGAAATGAACCCCATTCTATGTGCCATGGTACTGGGAAAACACACAAATTATACCTCAATACCAGTTTAATGGGTCAAACAGTGAACCTGAATACTGAACTTATCTACATCTTAAAATAGTGGGGAAGCCTGTGGTAAGAAAGGAAGTGCCCATTCAAGGGAGTTTCTCCCTGTTTGTAAACAGTGGTAATAAAACAATAAGCTTGGCAATTAGGAGCAAGCTCTCCACACTCAGAAAACAGAGGTGTGTTGCCTTCCAATGACCTTTGAAAATACACGATTTTCATAACTGAACCTACAAGTGGAATGGAGTGACGAAAGCTCAGCAAACACACAGCTCAAGCGCAGCCCTTTAATCTTGCCTGTCGAGAACAAGAGGCACATTTTCTCATGTTATGGTTTAGGAAGAATTCAGCACAGAGTGTTTGGAGTTAGAAATACAAATAAGGTGTAACGACGTGGTGGAATTAAACACAATTAAACACTCTCTTCAAACCAGCTTTTTTTTTTCCCTGAGCTTAATCAAAACAACAGAGATATGTTGATCATATTAATATGAATTCTTCATTGATCCATTCTCAAAGGGTTTTCTTTCATTTGAGAGTTCCAGAGAACTTTAGACTCAAGCTCCATAGCTCCATATTTAGAACTATTATAAAAATACAAAGAGTGTGGCAGGGGAGGGGGAGAAAATGGAGGCAGAAAGAGGTTTGAGAATCTTGTCAAAAACAAAGTTGAAAGAAAAGACCCTATTTCCTGTGTTGCATCATTACCAACGGAAGTACTGTTTTCCAGTAGATACACACACACACACACACACACACACACACACACACACCCATATATGATCACTCATCTGTCTTGGATGAAGACAGACATTGCTTTTATTCTCTGATAGGCTCCTGTAGTAGATCTATTAATTGTGTCATGAAAGGAAAAAGAATGTCATTTCCAAGTCTAAAAGAGTTCCAGTCTTGTCTTCAGAGCAACTTATTTTACAACGTACAATCTACCCGGTGGCTGACAGTTGGGTGTTGATAACCTAATTCATGCTCATCAGGGAGACACTGATGTGCCCAGCTTTCAAAGCAACGAAGCCTAGATTTTTAGACCACTCTTTGCAAGTGCCACGTATACCAATAAAAAGAGAGTTCTCCAGGAAATGAGGTGTGACGCAGGCCAGCTTCACCAAGACTCTCGGACCAAGAAATAAGAATTTAAATATGAAATACTAAAATTTAATACATGACTGAAACAAAATAAATGGTGTACCACTGAAAGCATTTGAGGTAATTAATCAATGCTGTGTTTGTACATATCATTAAATATATTATACTCAGTTTAGATTTGATTTCTATGCTCCTTTTATAAAGAGTTAAAAGAAAATACATTTGAATTCACGCTGATACCGAAAACATGCTCCTAGCTTCTAGTTTTTTGGATTTCAAATCATTTCCATTAACAAACAGCTATTTGCCCTCTAATAAAATATGTCATTATGCTTTATTCACATCGCACAAAAGAATCACTGAAAAATCGCCCCAATGATGGCCAATAATTACACATTTTGCTCCTGTGCTAGCGATGAAGAAATCTGTTCATTGGAGAAAGCAGGTGCCGGGGCATCAAGCTAATAGTCAATGTGTGCCGTGGTAATTAGCCACTGCGATTGCTAAAATTAACAATTAGCTAACATGCAATTCTCTTTTTTGCAGGCTGCAGTTTACTTTGTATAATCCTTGCATGTTCTTAGTAATTATTCTGACAGCTTATTATTTTTATTTTTTCTGGTTTGAACACAGCTTTAACACTTGCATCGGACGACCCAAATGTTCAACAGGCAGGGGTGAAAATACAGCCTGACTAGGCATTTTTCTGAGGCACACATTTGGTTGTTTTCTCAACTTTTCCTCGTTGGGGAGTGCAGTGGTGAGGGTGAGATCTAGGAGTCTTTCACAGCTATTGTCTTTTTCCCCAGGGCAGCACACTCGGCCATCCTAAAGCTTTTAGAAGGAAAACTGCCCAGTCAGCGGCAATTTAGACTCAAGGGAGCAACTCCAGGGATGAAGTGCCACAGTCAAGCTGGTCAAAACATCTTCTTTTCATCCTTCTTCCCTGGTGTGTGTCTTTGGTTAATGCATTCGCCGCCCCCACACACCGCCCTCTACCCTGCCCGCCTTACTGCGGGAGAAAATGTAGCATCCTGTGAGGAGTGTTCTTGTCTGGGGCTATATGCTGAGATAATATTGCTAGAGCCTTTCAGTGGCAAAAACCTGAATAAATCTCAGCCTACATGTGAAAGAAAAAAAAATTAAAAGGCAAAGGAGTAATTTGTCTCTAGAAAATCTCTGGGAGAGGGAGATATGATGAAGGCTCTTGAGGCATTCAATAAGATAAACTGTAGCAACGAATGTAACAAACTGCGATTCCAAACTGTATTAGTTTCCTATGGTGGCCAATAAGTCACCACAAACATGGTAGCATAAACAATACCTATTCAATTTCTCACAGTTCTGGAGGTCAGAAATTCAAAATGGGTCTCACTGGGCTCAAATCCAGGAGTCCCCGGAGCCGCATTCCATTCTGGAGGCTTAGTGTCCTTTGCTTTTCCAGCTTCTAGAGGTGACCCACACCCCTGTGCTCATGGCCCCTTCAAAACCGACAACGTCACATCTCTGTCCAGAGTCACCTGTAGTTCACGTCTCTCTCTGATCATACCTGGGAAAGATTCTCCATTTGTAAGGACTTATGTGATACACTGGGCCCCGCCTGGATAATCCAGACTAACCTCCCTATCTCAAGGTCCTTAATTTAATGACATCTGCACCATCTCTTTTGCCATGTAAGCTCATGTATTTACAGGTTCCAGGGATTAGGATGTGGACGTCTTTGGAGGACCATTATTGTGCCTATCAGGCAAACCAATGAAAAATATACATATGGTAAATTTGTGCTTTTCTACAGTTGTGAATGAGTCATTGCACATTTAAGGTCAAGGAATTGCATTATTTAGGAGTGGAGGGGGGCAGGATGGGGGCTAACGGGGGTTAACGGACTTCCATGGCTTCCATAGATGACAACTGCTTATGGCCCTCCCCTGCCAGATTTCTTAACTCCCCTTCAGTGCCAATGCAGGCCATCCTTTGTCCTGTTGCTCCCAGGCTTCTGGTCTGGAGCACCTTTCTACTCTCTCGATAAGAGTGTTGCCTTTTAGAGTGCAGGCTTAGCCTGGCTAACAGCTGTTGCCATGTGTACCATGCTTTTTTACAGCGCTGGGATGCAGTATGCTGCTGACTGTGTGAACAAGTGACACGGACTGCTGGCCACAGAAACTCTGAACCACATGAAGAAACACTGCCCACCGCAGCCCAGCCCTGACTTCTAAAATGCAGGGAGGGGGGACGCAAAGTGCTGGATTCCTGAGAAGTACTGACACCTTATCTGCACATCAGTGTGAGCTCAATGTCAGGGCTCAGAAGGGCTTCAGCAGACACTTTGATATGCCCAGGGAATTAGGCTGTGGGACTGGCTGCAGGCTGAACAGGATGAGGAGGGCCTGGCTTACTTAGCAGGAAAAATTAGGGAAGTGAGCTATGGCGGAGGTTGGGGCCTGGCTGGTGGCAGCATATACAGCACTATATTGTTTAAGTGGAAGGAAACTGGATGAACAGAGTCTGCACAGAATAGTTCGGCAATCAGAAATCAAACATCCAGAGAACAAATCACCACTGAGTTTAACTGAGGTGGATCTCACAGAGTCTCAGAGGCCCCCTGCCAAGCAACAAGAAGAGATTGGGTACTGAGGTGTCTGTCACTTGTCATAAGAAAATCTACTTTTCTAAATAGAAATGTGTTGGATTTTTTTCTTTTGCAAAATAATTCATCAAATAGGTTGTTGATGTAGTGAGCTCCTCTTGTGTATTTAAAACAGAATTATATCCACCAAAAATGTACTGTCCATCCCCCACAGCATATCTGTTGCATAAAGTGAGTCATCCACTCAAGCTAAGGCTCTTGAAAAACAGTAGACCAAGAAAATTTTGGGGAAACATGGAGCTGAAACTTAATGCTTTGCTAACATCTCAAGGCGTTGGCCTCAATCAAGAGGCTGGCCAAAATGTGGAGATGAAGTTTGGGAAAGACTAAACCTCGCTGGTGGTAAGGCAAGATCATTAGAATGCAGGCAATAAAGTTGGGCAATACATTTAAGGAAAAATGTGTTCCAATAAGGAGACATTTCACTATAGGACTTCCCTTATTTCATGTAAGAATGACTGTGGCTTTATGGAACGACTAAGTTGGCTTAGAGCACGCATATAACTGTCATTATCCGTGACCTGGCACTTTCTTCACTGTTGGCTTCTCACTAGTATTCAGTATTCAGGTCATTATTTTTTTTTTCATTTACAGAAGTCAAGACACAGTGTGCTAGAAAATAGTTTGGTTTTTCAGAGGCAGGCCTGGTGGAGTAGAGAATAGAACCTAGAATTCCTGAATGTATCCTGATGTTGGTCTCTTTGGGCTACATGTTCACAATATGGGATAGGAGTAAAATGAGGATGTTGCCTCCAACATCCTTGTGGTGTGGTCATGGAAGGTGGTAAAGTGAGCAGTGGGGATAGGGTGACAGGGAAGAGAAAGAGGCCAACTCCAAAGAGGAGCGTATATGCTTCTTATGACGCAGGGGACCATGTAATCCCAGGTCTTAAGCATCATGGACGATTCTCAAAGACAGGCTTCAACAAATAAAAATTATTAAACTGAATGCTACCTTGTGCTCAGGGGTGGCTGAGGAAAGGCAAATTGTCAAAAGTCATTAGAAATGAAATGGAAGGAAAGGGAGCTAAGACTCCAGGGAAGGGATGACTCTCCTCATTCTAGATAGTTTTTGTGAGAGGGGCAATAAACAGTTAAGTTTATTCATGCTCAAATTACTTAATTTGTCTATTGTCAAGTGCAGCACAGGAGAGAAAGCATAATTCCTGAAACTCTCCAGCCTAAGAAACTTTATACCCAGCTAGAGCATTTTGCTGGGGAATGCCATGCCTCACAGAGGCATGCACAGAACGTCCTGCATGCACAGAACAACTTGCACCTTTGCCCCCCACCTCCAAGTCTCTGCTGTCACCGTTTAGCCTCAATATTTCATTCCTCTCTACCAGGAGATAGCTCACCATCAGAAGACACAGAGTGGCATTAGAAGTTGGGTAGGTCATTTTAGGGAAAGATGGCAGTATAAATGTATTATGAGTCCATTGAGATCAATGGTATCCAGTCCAGGGCAAAATATCAAAAAGAAGAAGAGGAGTTGGTGTGTGTGTGTGTGTGTGTGTGTGTGTGTGTGTGTGTGTGTGTGTTCTAGGGACCCTCAGAAATGCTTGCTCTCTTGATTCTTTTTCATTTGGTGTCAATCCCAGTTTTTACTGGAACTGAGTTTCCTCTGCTTCCACTTAGAACTTAGATTGGTGAAGTTACATTTGCTCCTTGGTTTAAGCCAGGATGACAGACAATGTCTTGTCTGGATTCCACTTTTCCAATGTGCTTTTTGTCACCTTCTTCTCTTCATCCCAATAAATTACTATCAGAACGAGACATGCAACACTGTGCCATATTCTTAGGAAGACTTCCTGCATCTTGAGGTTACCTGGGGGTGGGGGATCAAGGTCAGTGAGTTATTGGGTCTCTATCTGACCCATGGCTTGTCAGTCTATGACTGATGGGCTTTTTCTAGTATATGGATTGTCCTAATTGTGCTCAAGAACCCCTGGTTCAAATGAAGAGACATTAGCTTCACAATAAAGCCATATTAGAAGGAAGATCACTACAAAATTTGACTACTGTGGAAATAGGAAATACTACTTCTGTTGGATCAGGAAAAGAAGAACTTAGCATCAAGAATTTAAGCTTGGATTCACTAACTCCATACGTCCTCTTTCAGGTACTATATAAGCAGTGCTGACCCCAGGCTACCTAACCTAGGCTTTGCAGTAGCTCACACAATAAAATCCTTCTGATTTCCTGTCTCCCTTTAAAAACTTTAGGCTGTCAGGGTATTTTAATGACACTTCTAAATGTAGAAATCTAATTTTAAATCTAACCATTAAATGTCTCCACACTAGTGTTTTGGATGATTTAATGAGTGGCACCATTTATAGGACACAAGGTTATAATCTGAATTTATGAACTGTAAAGAAAGTACCAGTACGCTGACTAACTAATGAGCTTTTTAATGATGAGAAATAGATAAAGCTTAAAATGCAGAATGCTTATCAAGTACCTCAGACAATAGCAAAGTGGGGCAATTTAGAAGTACTTAGCAGTGCTACTGCTGTGACAGCGAGAAGTGAACTATTTTCTTTCATTTTAAAGCACTGCTTTTCATACATGGGAGTAATTTCTATATTTTCTTAACTAAAATTAAATGTCCTGGTATAATCCTCTTTTCAATAAGAGTTCAAAATATAAATAACCTATTGATACCACTTGTGGTAAAGCAAGAGAAAATGCCTCTACAAAGGGAGGAAATATCTGAATATCCACACAGGACAGTGGGATCCCAGGTTAAGAGGGGATCTGCTGGTTGAGACGTCATTTGGGGAAGCTTTTCCTTGGAGCAGCTTTAAACACAGGCATGCCCTGGTTGAGCTGACATAGGCATCGCCATCTTGAGGTGATTTATAGCAAGTTTGGACTTCCAAAGACAGGGTCTAAAGTTTGCTTGTGGTTCCCTTTGCCCTTGTGCCCTGAGGCATAAAAAGAATTAATAGACTAACACTTGCCCTTGCTGTAAGGGCTCTGTGTCTAGGGTCCTCTAGAACATGGTTCCCCAGGCAGTTCTGGGATGTAGCATCACCACAGGAGAGACGAGCCATTTCAGAGCACACAAGTCCACAGGCAGCTCTTGAGATCTGAACCTGCCCTCCTCAATTTCAGTACTCCAGATCTAAATTTCCAGGACCCAGGAATAAAGGAGAGGCTGGGCTCTTCTGTCACGTGGGGCTTTGCTTTGTTATTGTTGTTGTTGTTGTTGTTACCATTGCTGTTGTTGTGGCTGTTAATAAGGAACTAGACTGAGCTTGCCTTTTCCTTCTCAGGAAGTGAGCTTTCCAGCTGATTAATTGCTCTCCCTTGGACAATGGAAAGGCCTCTGGAGAGTGGGGCTTTCATAGCTTTTTGACATACAACACAAACCTGCCAGCCCTGACAGCTTCAACCCCCTTTTCAGTAAATAGGAGAGGTGGCAATGGAAGTATCAAGGGAGAATAAAATCCTGGAGTATTAATTCCGAGAGAGGTAGGGAGGTATGGTGGCAAGCATGAAGTCTTTGGTGCTTATGTGAAGTTGCTTAACTTCCCTGAGCCTTGGTTCCCTTATGTCTTGTGAGAATTAAGCAGAAACCTAAGCAACACTGGATTTATCCGTTTCAAAAGAGTCAGGGCAGCGTGCTGGTCCAGAGAGAGGAAGACATCACTTAGAGGTCCCACCAGAAGCTGACCTGCCCTGAATTCTCTAGCTTGTCTTTAGCTGCCCTCCCTCCTGCCTTTTTTTTTCTTTTGAGAGAGAGAGAGAGAGAGAGAGAGAGAGAGAGAGAGAGAGATTGAGAGAAAGCAGAGGAGAGGTAGAGAGAGGGAGACAAAGAATCCCAAGCAGGCTGTGCACTGTCAGCACAGAGCCTGGTGTGGGGCTCATGACCTAAGCCAAAATCAAGAATCGGACTCTCAACTGATTGAACCACCCAGGCACCCCTCCTCCTGCTTTCTGACTCATCTCCTTCCTTCTCATCTCTTTACTCCCCTTTGGTCCTGAAAATCCTTTTTGATTTTAAAACAAATCACCAAAAACTTGCCACTTCATCGTTTAGTTCAAATTGACCAGTAAAACAAAAGTTCTCTCCTGTCACTTAATAAATAATCTATGCTTAGATTTACTTGCCTTTATACAATATGTTAATTTAGGATTTTCAGATAAAATACAAAACAACCAGTTAAATCTGAATTTCAGATAAACAAGAAATAATTTTTAGTGTAAGTATGTTCCATGAAATACTTGTATTTTTATTTGCTAAATCTGGCAACCCTAGTTAACTAAATGTGAGCTGAGTTCTCCATGATAATATCTTTAACTTTGTGACTTTGTCATCTTACCAATTCCCAGAAAGACTTTATTTATTAATTGTACATCTTGTGAATTTGTAGGTCTTGTAATTAGACTTATATAATGAAAAGGTGCACAAGTCATGTGCTTGTTCTATTTTGCTTTTGCCAGGTTCTCCCCTCTCCGTGTGTCCATGGTGTATGGCCTTAACCTCAATAGACCCGAGTTTCCTAGATGGGGGACACTGGAGGAGCAGAAGTCTAGGAAAGCATGGAGGACATTCACGCCCAATGAAATTTAGTATATACTTATATGGTGGAGGACTCAGATCGGGGCACCAGCCATTGGGCATCTCCAGTGCTCATTTCTTCTCTCTTTCCCTTTTCTAGAACTATAACAGGCTGCTGGGCACCTGACTGAACACTACAAGAGGCTATTACTGTAGATGGCAGGGGTCCTGTGGGTTTGTGGATAAAATTTAGGAAGTCCATGAATTTGGATGGAAAAAAACATATATCTTTATCTTTATAATCTATTTTAGTTATAGGTTCAGGCAACAAAAACCAGTAACCATCAGTACTTGTGATTGTGACATCAAGAGAAATCACAGATTTTTAAAAATAACATATTAGGGGCGCCTGGGTGGCGCAGTCGGTTAGGCGTCCGACTTCAGCCAGGTCACGATCTCGCGGTCCGTGAGTTCGAGCCCCGCGTCGGGCTCTGGGCTGATGGCTCAGAGCCTGGAGCCTGTTTCCGATTCTGTGTCTCCCTCTCTCTCTGCCCCTCCCCTGTTCATGCTCTGTCTCTCTCTGTCCCAAAAATAAAAATAAACATTGAAAAAAAATTAAAAAAAAAACATATTAAAGTTATTGAAATTCAAAATTTAATTCTCACTATTATTTCAAAATTACAGGACTTGCTAGACCTATCCATAGATCTTATTATTTGAAGCAATTAAATCATTAACAATAAACAATAATAAAGGGATTGCTATATATAAATTTGTTTTTTTAGTGTTTTGATAACTTTGTTTCAGTGTAATTGGCTTTCTTTGTGATTCTGGGTATCTTATTTTGTGAATTTAAAAAATCATTCTCAGAAGAGGTCCACAAGCTTCATCAGATTGCCAAAGGATTCCATGGCACGCATGAGAAAAAGTTAAAAACTCAGACTAAAGGAAGACCTGAACTCATGTATATCTAACTTACTTCCCAAATCACCTGAGTTTGAAGCAAAACAGGCAGAACTATCCCCATTTTTCTCTGGTAAATATGTACTTCAAACCGCAGACTACCCCATCATGACTTCCAAATTGCCTTTAATATTCCTTTTAACCTGAATTTTACCTGCTTAAAATTTGGGGGGTGGGATAAGGGGGAAGCAGTGAAGTTTCTGGAGGAGAAAAACACAGGCTTCAGGAAGACTCACAGGAACAAAAATGGTAAAAGAAAAAATTTAAGACCGGAGCCCAGGTTTACCTTAACTGCTTTGCTCCATTTCAAACCCTTGCAGTCAGGATCACTGTAAAGTCCATTAAGCACAAAAACTATATTAAAGAAAAATATTAACTATATAAAATGTCTTGGGTAGTAGAGCAGAGTTGTGTTTACTTGAAAAGTTTAGATGCAATCCCTGGGCACTTGCTACTCTGAATGTAACTCCTCTTTATAACCTCATTGGTGACATTGGGAGCTCAGGAAAAGATGGGCTCTAGCTTAGGAAGGAGGTAACTGATGCAGAGAAAGGGGAACCTTTTACTGCCCACACCCCTTTGTTATTTGTGAGCTCTGGGAAGGTGGCAGGGCGGCGAGGGGCCTAGAGATGGGGGACTGTGAGCTGGAAAACGGGTCGCTTGCTGGGTGGGAAGTGGGGGTGCCTGATCCTGGCTTGAAGGGAAGGGGGGCTTGGATGAATGCCTGGGGGTTGGACTGGGAGAATAAAGCCACGGAGAGACCTGTCTCATTAAAGAATCCATTTCCCATTTTCAGCAGTTGGCTACATTAACAAGCTGAGCCGTGAAAGGATTAGATCCGCTAAGTGAGTGCCTGTTCTGTGCACCATTGCAAAACACATTTCAGAAAGCAGTGGATTCGCCTTAAATGAGTATCTGCTGGAGGAGCAAAGCCCTAGGAAAACAAAGGGGCACGCCAGGGTAAGCTAATAATTCCTGCTGTGCTTTGAGGGCAATGAAATGACTACAACCCTGAGAACTTTTTCTCCCTCCCCTGCAGTTGGTATAAACATAAGAGCCATTTTGATGATCATATCGACACCTCAGCAACAAGTGCTTCCCAGGTGCCAACAAAATGTCACTTCCCAAAGGGTTAAATGAACCAAAAGGCCTCAACCTCAAATATTCTTTTTCCGCACCCATTTAGTATGCATACCTATTAAACAAAACAATGGGCATAGGTTCATATCCTGTCTACAAATAATCGAATGATACAAGAACAAATCTACCACCAGCTGCTTCATCCCATGCTATGCTTTGACTGGGAGGGAAAGCCAAGTTTCGAGCCGGGTCTAGCCTGACTCAGGCTGTAACTTGTGAGTCCTGCTATTCTAACCCTTTCTCTTGATCTGCTTTTCAGCCTGTCTCAGAGCACACAGCTCAGAACAGCAGGGAAGTTGCTTAGCAAAGGGCCACCCACTTGCCTATTATTCCTTCCTCGCCTGTGACATGACACAAGAACAAAGTAGACATTAACCGCTACATTAAACCCAGAAAGAAAGTAATCAGTAACCTGTTATTCCCTTAATAAAGGGAAACACATGCAGTGTGAAATCCAGAAGACTAATCAATAGCTGCAGACAATGCAATGTGCCAAACAAATTGCAAATCAATTAGAATCCTTGTTTTCTTTGAAATGGTTCACTATATCTAAAGCAATTACTCCTTCATTAGACCTAATTTAACAGCATGACTGCCCTGGCTACAACTGGCAGCGTCTGGCTATCAAATAGAAGAATGGCAGCTTATTTCTGTCTGTCTGTGAGTCTAGCACCAATCAACAACAACAACAAAAAAATTGAATTCCTTTATATGAGAGAAACTTTTAACGAATACGTGGATATTTGTCTTAATCAAAGTATTGATACCAGAATGAAGATGCCACCCTCCCAAGGGATATTAAAAGAGAAAAGAACCACAGGAATTATAGAATAAAAGTCTGTAATTAGAAAAAAATGTATTTCTTTTCTTCTTTTTATGCTAGCTTCAAATAGATAGAAATGGCATTTGAGTATATGAAGTCTTTGTAGCTTTTCAATCTGACACACCACTTAGTAGTAGTTTTGGGAGTTTTGAAAAGAGAGTCCTCCTGATTGTTATAAAATTTAGAATGGTCATGTGAATGATCGCCCAAAAAGTACTAGTTTACTTTATTTGTAAAGCCATTGAAAAAATAGCTTTATTGAGGTATGACTTACACACAATAAAATTCAGCCATTTTAAGTGTACACTGATGAATTTTGACAAATGTATATAGTCCTGTAACCGCTACCTCAATCAAGATACATTTCTATCACCCCAACAAGTTCCCCCATGTGCCCCTTTACGGTTGATCCCCTCCCCCATCCCTGGCCCCAGGCAACACGGATCTGCCTTAGGCCCATTTCACTTTTAAGAACAGTTTCCCTGTTCTGTAGAGGGACTGGAAAAATTACTGAAATAAGGTTTTTCTAGCCAGTTTGGGAAAAATGGTTTTGTGCTTGTTTAAGGTAGCAAGCAACAATCTCTTAGAGCTGCAGAAGATTACAAACTTTTTTGAAAGTAGGTATGTTTAAAGAGATCAAAGCATTTCTGGAAGCTGAAGTAAATATTCCTAAATGAACTGAAAAAAAATGTGAACTTGTTATTATACTTGTTCTTAATAACAACTTGTTATTAAATTGCTAAACCTCAGAGGCCGATATTTCTACTTGCAAACAGTCACAGCTTCCAAAGTTGTTTCTTAATTTAATGTTGCTTAATTATTTTTTTCTGACTATAAAATCAATCCATTTTAATTATATGAAATTCCAACATTACAGAATTACAAAAAGTAGCAAGGAAGGTCCTTATATTTCCCTTTATCCCAAAAATTTTCAAAAGTACACAAAGCCCTATGCATAAGGATGCTCTTTAATAGCACTATGGTAATAGCAAAAACTTGGAAGCTCTGGGAGATTGAGCCTTAAATTAAGTCACACATGTTCCTGCTTCCCTTCTTCCCTCCTTGCCTTCCCTTTTAACAGCTTTTACTCCTTCTCCCCTCCCCCTAATCCCCCCTCTTCACCTCACATCAAATGGCTTTTCATTCTCTGCATCCCTTGCCTTTCTTCTTTTTTTCTTTAGAGCTCAGTGCAGGAAAATTCTTGCACGGAGGATACTGGTATCTTTTGCAGACCAACCAACCCATTTCCCATCTCCTTCTCCTCCAAAGAAAATCACTCTGCCAAAGCGTTCACATTCTTAACATAAATCTGTGCTACCCCACAGGGCACCCCATCTTGCTCCCTTTGACCTTTCACTAGTAACTCACTCAAATTATGTTTTGTTTCTATTGGTTAGACTAACACTCATAATTTTACCATAGCCAATCAATCAGTTACTCGAGGAGCATTCGTTGAAGGCCTGCTTCCCAGTAAAACCTGATTGGCTGGTTCTGGGAGTTGATTTGTAACTCCAATGAAAAGCGTGTGTGATGTGGGGGATGGGATGAGGTAGTTAAGAAGTTTCATCACCTTCCAAAGGTGGCTTAGTTTGGTGCGTAGACTAAGCAAAAGCTGAGGTGAAAGTAGGCAAGAAAGAGCACATTCCTCCTATCAGCTCTCTCTACACTCACCTTAATGTGCAAAGGCTTTACCATGGGCACTGCGGCTGCTACAGTCTCAGGGCTGGGCTAAAAATGGAGTGGCCTTGGGAAGGAAGATGGTATCTAACTACCTGAAGGGTTATATTTATTATTACTTGAATAAAGTTTTCCTTCGCCCATGGATATTTATGCTCTCCAAATTTATGTGCAGATAACGTAAAGACACTGTTGTCTCAACTATTCACGTGCACCCCTCCTGGTGCTTTGCCATAGCTCCAAGACAATTATCAGTCGACAGGCAGGTGAACACTTAGGCCAGGCCTGGGGGTTCACCTGGTGGTAGTTCAGGAAAAGAGAAGGGTTGTTCTCTGGACAACAACATGGTGGCCGCAACATAATTAAATACTGAATAAATCAATGGGAAGTCTTCTGAGGAGAAGAATGGCAAATTTTATCCTTTGTGAGGCAAAGAGCCAAGGAACTTTTGAGTTTTCAGGCTGTTTTCTAAGAAAGATGGACATAAATTGGATTTTAAAAGTTCCCACTAGAGAGTCTTGGCAGAAAACCCTTTACTCATAATTTTATCCTCCTATATTCACTGGTTAAGTCACTGCTGGAAATTTTTGAATTGCTAGTAGTCATTTAAATCTTTTTTTGCAAAGCAACGTCCAACCAAAATGAACTATCTTATGGTTCTGGTTCACGTGCTTTGCATCATTCCTGCCCATGGCATGGAGACCTGATTCTTACTAATGCACAGAAAAAAGCCATAACGAAATGGTGACAGAACAAATGAAGCCTGTCCTTCAAAGCAAGCACGGCCCTTTTGTTTGTTCTGCTATAGAAAAAATGAATAGACGGATATTTTGCAAACTTTCAGGGTACCAACTTTTTATCCCCTACCCCTGCTCCTGGGAATAATCATTTTGGTTATTGAGTTTTTTTCCTTGAATCTCCTATAGATTATTAACATGAGAATTTTATCCACTATAGATGAATGTTAACTAATACAGTTCTTCATACAAATGCAAACTTCCTCTTTACCAGCCTCTGGTGACTCGGCGTCTTGTACCAGTGTGGTATCATTCAGCTTCAGTTGCTATAGCATTTTCAAGAACCTCTCTGTTCTTGTCATAAATTATCTTTAAGTGAAAAAAGCTCAAAGGAGGTCTGCAGCAAACTGTATCAAATAATGAATTTGTAAGCTGTAGAAGAAAACACTTATCTTACTTATGCTCTTCTCCCATCGATTGTTCAGTGACCCTTCTTTGAGATACAGATGAGCATAACCCTGAAAAATGTTTGTGTTGTCTTTCTTTAACTGGCAGCCTGTGGGCTGCATGATCTAATAAATATTGGCAGGGCCAAATGAAATAATATAGAAGAGCTTCTCTTCTTTAAAGTCCACAGACCAAGAGACTCTTGTCACTTGTTAATATCTCCATCAAACACTGAAGTGTTAACATATGTGATACGACCACGCAATCAAGTAAGGACCGATTTGTTGACTAATTAAACCAACACAACAAGCTCTTTAGCACCTACAAGTGACAAGTTTAGAGCAGGCAAGTGGAAACTCTCAATTGAGCCCCCTTTTATGAGACTATCATGCCAAATTCAATTCTGACTGAGTAGTATTTGAATGTACTTGACTTCCACCATGTGCTGACATGCTTACAATAATTCATCATGGGTGACAATAGCCCAATATTGGAGATTTATGATATATACAAAACAGTTACAAATGAAATGTAGCCCTAACGTGGGTCTGCTTTCCTTACCCACTGTCTATTGATATTATAATTAATGGTCAATTACTCAGGGAAAAGAAAATAGAAAATAGTCATTACTGGTTTCAGTCATCATTGGATTTTTTTGGCAAATTTTGGAGATAAACGAAACCATTTCCACAGACTTTGGCGGTTGCTTCAAAATAATAAATGGACAGAGACGCCTGATGTTCATGACTCATTTTAGCAATGAGAATGAGCTAGTGATAGTGTTTTAAATGAAACTGAATGTAAATTAAGTTGCCTGAGAAGTAGAAAACATTCCAAGGTATACCTTTGTGTGAGTAGATAACGCATATGTGTTATGTCTGTGTGCATATATGCATCTTCCTCCACCTACCACACAGATATTTTATATACAGTTTCCTTGTTTGTAAACTGAAGCAGTTCCACTCATTTATTTCTAATGTCCTTCTGATCCCTAAAATTTCACAGTCTCTGATCTGACCTCCATATTCAGGTTAGTGAAAGAGGCAGAACCCTTTCTATGGTTTTTGGCATGAAGCTAATCTCTCTCATTCTCTCCTCCTTCCTCTAAACACTCACTTTTTTATTCTTTATATGTACATATTCAAATTTTCTGTACCCAGCCCTAACCCTCTTCTGATTGACCCTATCCTTGCTGGCTGGACAATTCTATTTGTGGATAACCAAGAATTGAGTATATCTGTATTAACATAACACATACACTTATGGCTATGTTCATTACATTTTCTAATCCTTCATGCCTATAGACACATTACCACATTAGGCACATTAGCAGTAGTGGTTCCTCCATGGGCTGTTGGGAAGGTACAGGTCATGGCCACTTAATCTAGAACTGGCCTGTATTCTGGGCACAGCTATAGGTACTCTGCTCTAAATAGACCCCAGATTCTCCCTCCCTTCCTCCCTTCCTTCCTTTATTCCTTCCTTTAATGTTTATTTACTTTTGAGAGAGAGAGACAGAGAGACAGAGAGAGAGAGAGACAGAGACAGAGAGGGCAAGTGGGGGAGGGGCAGAGAAAGAGGTAGATAGGGGTTCTGAAGTGGGTTCTGTGCTGACAGCAGAGAGCCTGATGCGGACTCAAACTCAGGAACTGTGAGATCTTGACCTGAGCCGAAGTCAAATGCTTAACTGTCTGAGCCACCCAAGCCTCCCGATAGACCCCAGGTCCTAAGCATCCCAGAGCTGCAGGTCAGTAGCCTGTACTCCAAGTGCTAAATGCCTTTTGTGTTCCACTAGTGAAGGAATAGCCCTGGGCCCAAATACCTGGATGGGAGCAAGGGTCAGAACCTGGTAAGGTAACAAGTAGGCTCTCATTCAATCTTGAGGTTGATCTCCAGACCCTAAGTGGACACATCCCATCACCAAAAAAGCTGTCTGATAATTCCTCCACCTTGTGATGAAAATGACTTACCCCGAGCTACCCGTAAGTCCTCCTGTCTCCTGTCCCCCATCTCCTCAAAGAGACAGTCTTCTTATTTCTCCCTTAATCTCTGGCTGGATTTTACCTATTTTGAATAGACAATATAGTCACATAGTTCAAAAATCAAAATGATATAAAAATATATTCACTGACAAGGCCTGCTCATAGCTCTGTCTCTGTCGGCCCTGTTTCCCATTAGTAAATTCTTTTCTTAGTTTCATGTATATGCTTCCAAAGTTACTCTAGGGAAACACAAGCAAATGTATTTTGATTTTTATTTTTTCCTCCCTTTCTTAACCAAAATGGAGCATACCGTATGTTGTTCTGACCCTTACTTTTCTTCCTTAACAACATAATTCGAGACATTTCCAAATCAGTAGCGAGACTTCTGCATCAAAGATAAAATCTTTATTCCTGAATAGGGCTTCTTTTAGGAATCCCTGCCTTTCTTTCTCAAGGGGAACTGCGTGGAGCATAGTAAAGGGAACTGGAATCTCTCCTTTAAGCCCAGTACAAGCGCTTAAGCCCCTCTTAAGCCCTTGAGAAGCCCTCTCCTGTTTCTGGGCCCCTAGTCCTCCATCTGCCTTCTCTCTTTCAAGAGACCACAGGACCTTCTGAAAGGTCAGTACCAGAGAGGGTCGTATAGGTCAAGGTACCACAAAAGGCATGAGAGGAGTCCAGGTCTTTAAAGCAGTCTGGCATTCTGAGGATTTCCTCTGGCAATGATAACCTGTTCTGAAGGTCTTTTTTTTTTTTCCTCAAAAAATTTCACTATGTTCAGGGGCTGGGCTCATCCAGTCTTGAGTTTTCTGTATCTGGTTCCTATAGCCTGGACTATTCTGAGTGCCTCAGGACTTTAGTTTCTCCAAACCTACCCCTACTCTTAATTATTTTTTAAACAATACTACTTGTTTAATTTTCTTCTTTTGATTTAATAATTGCTAAATGTTTATCATTTGGAAATTTGGAGAACATAGAAATGTATAAAGAAGAAAATTAGCATCACTCAAAATACTGGAAGAAAAAACTATTAATATTTTGGAATATAGTATTTTGATTTTATAAATAGGGATTATACAAAACTTTGTATTACAATTGCTTTGTAATGTTTGTTTATTTATTTATAGGTAACATAGTTTTTTTAAAAATAGACTTTATTCTGGGGCACCTGGGTGGCTCAGTTGGTTGAGCGACCAACTTCGGCCCAGGTCATGATCTCACGGTTTGTGAGTTCAAGCCCCACGTTGGGCTCTGTGCTGACAGCTCAGAGCCTGGAGCTTGCTTGTGATTCTGTGTCTCCCTCTCTCTCTGCCCCTCCCCCACTCATGCTCTGTCTCTGTCTCAGAAATAAACATAAAAAAAATTTTTTTTTAATTAGACTATTTTTATTTTTAAAAATTATATTTAATGTTTATTTATTTATTTATTTTTTTGAGAGAGAGAGAGAGAGAGAGAGAGGCAGAGAGAGAGAGAGTGAGACACAGAATCCACAGCAGGGGTGCCTGGGTGGCTCAGTCAGTTGAGCATCCAACTTCAGCTCAGGTCATGATCTCACAGCTCATGAGTTCGAGCCCAGCTTGGGGCTCTGTGCTGACAGCTTGGAGCCTGGAGCCTGCTTCTGATTCTGTGTCTCCCTCTCTCTCTGCCCGTAACCCACTGGCATTCTGTCTCTGTCTCTCTTAAAAATAAATAAACGTTAAAAAAAAAAAAAAAAAAAAAAGAATCCACAGCAGGCTCCAGGGCCTGCTGGCACAGAGCCTGACACAGGGCTTGAACTCACAGATGGAGAGATCATGACCTGAGCCGAAGTTGGATGCTTAACTGACTGAGCCACCTAGGTGTCCCCAAAATAGACCTTATTTTTTAGAGCAGCTTTAGATTTATGGCAAAGTAAGTGGAAAATACAATGTTCCTGTATATCTCCATAGCCTTTATTTTTCACTTAACTATGTCATGAACATTTTTGCAAGTCCTATAATTTGATTTCTTAAATATCTTCATAATATTCCATGACATGTATGTATAACACTTTAAGCATCTATCGATTAGATTGCTTCTCATATCCCTTCTTTTCATTATTACAAAAAACACTACAATCAACATACTTGTAAATTAATCTTTGTTCAAATCTCTGATTGTTTCCTAAAGTAGAGGCTTAGAAATAGAACTGCTAGGTCACGGACACATGCATTTTTAAGGCTTTGACACGTTATCGCCAGGTTAGTTCAGATCTATTTTAAAAGAAATATAAGGTAGTTACAGAGACCTGGAAAAGCAGGCCACTCAAGTTTTCTGTCTTACAACTCAGAGACCCAAAATCACTATAAGAAAGTGAGACATTTATCCAACTGAGTGGGAATCCCTATCTTGCAGGTGGGGAGAGATGTTGGGAGTATGCAGTGTCACTCTGGGAATGCTGGGAAATATGGTCCTTTATACCAAGAACTCCATGTAGGGCTTCAGCCTAGGAGACTGTAGACTGTATTGCAGCTCTTAATGTAGTAGTGGAAGGTGGGGGCAAGGCTTATTCACAATCTCCACATGCAAACAAGAAGACTCATGTGATGTTTACAAAAAAGGCAATGAGATTATATTAGGGTTCTCCAGAGTATCAAAAAAATCAATATGAATGAATACAGATATTAGATACATCCAAATATTATATATATATATATATATATATATAGTCTGTCTATCTATCTATTTACCTACCTACCTATCCAGAGATTTATTTATGGCTATTGGTTCACACAGTTATGGAAGCTGAAAAGTCCCACAGTCTGCCATCTGCAAGCTGGAGAACTAGGAAACCTGGTGGTTTAATTCAGTCCAAGGCCAAGGACCCAAGAACCAGGAGGTCACTGGTATAAGTCCCAGAGCCTGAAAATCTGAGAACCAATTGATGTGCAGACATAGCAAAAAAAAAAAAAAAAAAAAAAAAAAAAAAAAAAAAAAAAAAAAAAAAGTGGTATACAAAAGACAGAGATTTGAGAACTGTTACTCCATACAATATATGTATTGTAAAAGTACAAAATGTTTTCAGGTTAAATTGCTTTTAAAACTTTTAAAAATTAAAAAAAAAGCCCTGCATGATTAATCTTTTTATAACTTGGATCATCACCATAATATAATCACTCTTTTTTTAACGTTTATTTATTTATTGTGAGAGACAGATAGGGGGAGGAGGGACAAAGAAAGAGAGAGAATCGCAAGCAGGCTCTGTGCTGACAGCACAGAGCCAGACGCAGGGCTCAATCTCATGAACCATGAGATCATGACCTGAGTGGAAAACAAGAGTTGGATGCTTAACTGACTGAGCCACCCACGTGCCCCAAGTTTTTTTTTTATTTTTAAAGAAGACAGTTTTTCCAACACCTGATAGAGTTCTCTACCTTCCTTCTGTTGCACTATGATATGACCCAACTGTTAACACAGATCCCCATAACATAATCATTCTTTATTATAAATGTCCCAAAATGTTATGTTTTGGCTTCAAGTTGCTTCAAGAGAAGAACACACGTATTCCAGTTTGAATCCTAACATAGGGTTGGGGGGATACCTAATGAGTTTCTGCACATAGAAACCATGGGAGGCACATTATAATCCCTTTTTAACAAAGCTATGCACTTTTTCTTAAAGTTTATGCAGTTTGGGGAACTTTGGGTTTATATGCTGATAAGACATTTCAAAGAAAATTTTAGCACATTCAAAAATATAGTAATGCTCTTTAGTAAATAGAGAAATCAGAAAGTTCAGCACAAGAGTGAAGTATTAAGTTTTTATATGTACAGACACGCACACTTTCACTTTTGTTTTTAGATGTAAATTACTGGGAGAAGGGATCTTTTCATGCTCAAAAAACTGAAACCTTAGGTTTTTAAAAAATCCATTAATTTTAGTTTCTTTCAAGGTCCAGAGGAGATTTTAGACTGCTGTTGAGATCAGATGGTCTCTAAAGAAATCAATCCAATTTCAATAGAAGAGCTATGCTGTGTTGGGATTTTTCATATAATCCAATTGCTAAATGATATCAGGGCTACTTTGATTTAAAAGAAGAAACACAGACAACTCACTGTTCTCAAACCTCTACATTCTCACAAGATCAGCTGACCAAAAATCCTTCCCTAAAGATAGAGAATGTATTTTTCATGGTAAAGGAAAATCAACATTAATGAAATAGTGTCTGTACTGATCTAGAATGTTATTTATTTGATAATATCAAGCATCATGCTAATGCTGTAAGTAAAAGCCACAAGAGTAAAAATGAAGCATATGAAACCCATTTCTGCATTTTTCCTGGAATATGATTCAACTCCTGAGGCCTAGAGGTGCTTCTTTAGCCTTTTGGCTCAGAGGAACCCACAACTATCCCCTACAGGTTTGGAAGACAGCCAAAGAATGAGGTCATGAATAGAGAGGGCCATCACTGAATTTAAATCTAAGAATGTGCTTCTATTGCAAACATAGGGGAAGTGAATTCTTATTATTACAAATCCTCCTAAGTAAAAAGGTTAGAGTTCAATCTACCAGATACAACCAAGTTTTTTATTGACATGTTACACTGGTTTACAAGATACAAGAACAAAAAAGAAATGGGTTTCTATTCCCAACTTGCTCAGTTGTAATTTCCATTAAATTTTCTTCACCTCCTTCACTTCGATCTTTCCTTCCTTGCCCACTCCAATGTATTTAATCAATCATCATGAAAATCCACTTTCTAGAAGGCTCTTCATGATGGCTGTGATTTGTAATTTTGAAAATGTCTAGATCAGGTCTCACAAATTGGATTTCTTGGAACACCTGTCCTTTTGATGCTAATTGGTGTTCCATGAAAAAGGGTTCAATGTGAGATGTAGGATGGCCAAAAGGCATCCCTCAAACTCTGGACAGACACAGTAGTTGAAGGAACAATTTGGAAAGGTCTCAGGCTGCCTTTTGCTTAAACACATCTTGTCTGATGAACCCAAGTTAGGATGTAATGGTCTGGTATAAAACACAACTTTGCCATATTTCTGTCTCCTTTAATTCTTGTGTCAAGTAGTAAAAATTATACAAACAACATGTTAATCATACAGAATTATAAAGTACAGGTACATTTTTAGAATAATCCCCTATATTTAACACCTAGAAATAACTACTTTAAAAATTTTTGTCTACAACTAAAAAATCAGAAATACAGGACATTATTATTTATAATTTATGCCCCAACCAGGTCCAAAAAGAATTACAATAAAAGACCTATACCTTCCATTACCACTTTAAAATTTTTTAAATGTTTATTTATTTTTGAGAGGGAGAGAGAGAGAGAGAGAGAGAGAGAGAGAGAGAGAAAGTGCATGCATGAACAGGGGAGGGGCAGAGAGAGAGGAAGGCAGAGAATCCAAGCAGACTCCACGCCATCAGCACAAAACCTGTGGGACTTGAACCCACGAACCATGACATCATGACCTGAGCTGAAACTAAGAGTCAAATGTTTAACTGACTGAGCCACCCAGGTGCCCCACTTCTTTTTTTTCTTTTAATTTTTTTTTAATGTTTATTTATTTTTGAGACAGAGAGAGACAGAGCATGAACGGGGGAGGGTCAGAGAGAGGGAGACACAGAATCCGAAACAGGCTCCAGGCTCTGAGCTGTCAGCACAGAGCCCGACGCGGGGCTTGAACTCATGGACCGCAAGATCATGACCTGAGCCGAAGTCAGGGTGCCCCACTTTTAAAGTAAAAGCAATCAACATACACTCTGTCTAGGATACCATGTTTTGGAAGCTCCTATATACCAAACAGCATTTAGTAAGTAAGTGTTGGCACAATTTCCACTTGAACATTGAGTCAAGTTTTCATCAGCAACCAATGGTTATCAGGGTTGCATAATAACATTATAATATAATATAATATAATATAATATAATATAATATAATATAACATAATATTATGTCCTACAATATGAAAAAGCAATGAAGTTAAGAAAGTATAGTTAAATACTGTGTGTTACTAGGTATCCACAATTGTGTTTGCCACACAGTCGAAGGTCCCAGTGAAATGCTGTCTCTGCAATGACTGTCCAGCCTATAGGTCTGATAACAGAACCAAGTGGCCCAATCACATCCCAGATGTGCCTATGTTGCCAGTAAGAGTCAAGCCAATCTTTTAATCAATATGATCTAACAAAGGTTTCTACAAGGAAAACGTGTTACATAATACTAACCAAAAGCAAAGAAGCTTAATATTTTAGACTTTCTAAAACAGTGAATATAGCTCATAGACTGAAACTAGTCCCCACTTTCCATCCTCCTTTACTTCTGTTGTGGATGGCAAGAAGTCCTGGATCCCAATTTGGAGGAGTCCACTACTACACCAACCCACTGCTTGGCATTCCAGATGTTTTACAAACTGGCTCCACATGATCTTCTGAGACTATTTCTTACTCTCTTCCCTTCTACTCTTGATCTTGACCTCATTAGTCTACTCAAAACACAGCAGTCAGATCCTCATTGGGTATGTAAGTTAAACTGTCATTCTTCTGCTCATCAACCCCCCCCTCCAGCGACCCCTCCTTTGACTGAGAGTAAAAGCCAGATGCCTTAAAACCCTCTACCAGGCCCAGCTCCCCATTATCACTTTGAGCTCATCTGCTCCTGCTCTCCACATTGCTCATTCCACTTTAGCCACACTAGCCTCCTCCCTCCTGCTTCCTGAATTTCCATCTTCTTCCACCTCTGGACCTTTGGAAGTATTCTCTCTGTTTGGTTTGTTCTTCCTCCCAGATATACACATGGCTTGCTCCCTTAGCCCCTCAAGTCTTTACAAAAATAGCATCTTTTCAACGAAGCCTTCTCTGGCCACCTTACTTATAGTAGATTGAAAAAGATGGCCACAATATTTTGCAGCTCCTCCCCTCAGGAGCTGTAATCTGCTTCCCCATGCCTTGAATCTGAGTTGTCCCTGTGACTAGCCTGGACCAAGAGAATGTGGTAGAACTGATGCTTGTGAGTTTCAGGGCCTAGCTGTCAGCAAACTTTGCAGGTCTGCCTTTGCTCTCTTGGGATGCTCCCACTGCCATGTATAGAAGCCTGGGCTAAACAGTGAAGGATGAAGGCCCACATCCAGGGAAAGGGCTGGCAGACAGCCTGCATCAAGGCCCAGACACATGAGTGAGACAATCTTAGACTTTCTAGTCCCAGTTAAGCTGCCAGATAACTGCTGTCACATGAGTGACCCCAGGGCAAGATCAACAGAAGAAGCACCCAGCTGAGCTCAGACTTAATTGTTGACCCACATAACTGTGAAAAATAATAACTGCATCTTATTTTAAGCCATTAAGTTTGGGAAGGCTTGTTGTATAATAATAAATAAATGAAGCACTACTTAAGAATTTAATACCTTCCCAGATACTTAAATTATAGAGGTATATCTGCCTCTGCTAACTAGAATATAGGCTGGATGAGGGCAGGGTTTGTGTTTTTTTTTTTTTTTCTATTTTGTTCACTTTTGTAACTCCACTGCCTAGTATAGTGCCAGTGGACAGTCTCTCAATAAATATTTGTTACATGAATGAATGAATAATTGGATAAATGGATGAATTAAATGTAGATGTGGAAGGGGCCCCACATATCCTCCAAGATATTTTTAATGAGAAAATTGAAGCCTAGAGATTCAACGACAATATCAGTACTGGAATCTGGAATCTAGTGCCAAAAAAGGCTCTATTTTTTCCACCACATTTTTGTATATTAAGCTCCTCTATGTCTTATGTGGAGCCATTAGGGTTGCAAGTGGCAGAAACCCAGTTCAATGTAGCCTGATTTTTTAGAAAAGGGATAGATTGGGGCACCTGGGTGGCTCAGTTGGTTAAGCATCTGACTTCAGCTCAAGTCATGATCTCCCAGTTCGTGAGTTTGAGCCCTGTGTTGGGCTCTGTGCTGACAGCTCAGAGCCTGGAGCCTGCTTCGGATTTTGTGTGTCTCTCTCTCTGCCCCTTCCCTGCACTCTTTCTCTCTTAAAAATAAATAAACATTAAAAAAAAAGAAAAAGGATAGATTTATGAATTCATGAAACTAGTAAGCCCAGAGGTGCATCTAACTTCAAATATGTTTGGATCCAGGGGCTCCAGTGATATCTCCAAAGTTCTGTCATTTTCTCTCCATTTATTGGACTCTATCCACTACCAGATTAGTAACTCCAGAGAGGAAAGATAGCCTTCCCCAACAGCAGACAACCCCAAGGGCCATGTCTAGTACCCATTCCTGGACTGATCATTGGACCAGGGGAATGGCTATCCTCTTATAGGCCAGGTCTGGGTTATGAGCCTAACCCTTTGGATGGAGTTGGAAGTAGGGTCAACTCTATCTTCATCATAATGGAACGGGTTTTCCTGAGGGAAAAGGAGGGTTCTGTTACCAGAAGAGTGGAAGTAATGTGTTCCAGATATGATTAAACTCTACATGTTTACATGTCACAGGTTACATTCTATTAGTAGCTCTCTGTAACTAATTATAGATAAATACTCCCAGATAATAGAATAGACAGACTCCATTGATTTTCCCTCATAAAGAAGGACTTCTCATACTATTGATTTTTCCCTATGAAGCAAGAGACATTTCACATTGGATGGTGAAGCAGATAGAAATGATCATCAAGCTTGCTTCGATTCTCTTGCCTGGCTCCAACCGGTTTTCTACATGGTAGGTTTAGAATTTAAAGCCAGGAGTGGGGAGGAGGCCACAGTGTTTGTATTCCACATCAAATAAGCCTTCATAGCAACATCCACAACCTGGAATCAAGGTGAAGTGTTTCAGAAAACCTTGCCTTGAGGAGAGAGATGGTGGGGAAAGGCACTCCATTTTATCAGGAAAAATCATCATGTTTAACAAAGATTTTGAGAACGAGCTAAAATGAGAATATACAATGTCCATTATAGGGCAGAACTGAGATGAGAGAAGGGAATCAATATGCCTCAGCAATACTTAAGAGATGTTTTTCATCTGGAAAATGATCTTAGGACCACTTTTGCTATTTTGAAATCCAGCCCAAGCACTTGTGAGAAGATGACCTTTTATATATTGCATTTTGGAGAGAACTATATATAGTTGGATACAATATCTTGACCTAAAGGGGAAAAATGAAATAGAGAGAAAAATGGTGTTTCCGGGTTTTCAACCAAAAAGCAGTACATAGCAGAAAGAGAGAGCAGAGGCTGCAAACTTGGCCCCGAAGAGCATGCTGGCTGAAATGTCATTATCTGAAGGATTCTAGACATCTGCGTTATTTTGCATGAGCCTCCCTCAGCAAGTGACTTAGGGCAGAGGATGGAAAGCATTGTTTTTTGTTTTTTTTTTTTTCATTTCTTAAAACCATCTTGTCTCCAATTCTTGGCTTCACATGCTTTTGGGTGGGGGCGGGGAGGTGCTGCTGAGGAGAAAAGGTCACTGATTTCCAAGAGGTTAAAGATTCATTTTTTCCTTTAAAGAATAACATTTCAGCCTGATATTATTTTAGTATTTACCACTCTGTATTGTCTTAGACCTCATCTTGGCAAAGGGCTCCTAAACAACTGCCACTTTTAGCATTGCTGCCAAAAGGCGCCTTTTCACAATAAAGCATGCTGTGCTTTGGCAGGAAATCAATAAAGTGAAAATCTGTTCTCATCATCCATACATTTACCATCACAATCAACAATCAAAGGCAAGACCTGGGTTCTTTATCCACAGGCTCCAGCCTCCCAATTTTCTGCTATGAAAGGCAGCATAAATTAGAACCCTTGGTTCCTGTTAGCTGGGCTTAATGGGTATGATTTATGAACCATTAAATGAGGTTATGTAAATTGATCCTTAGCAAAATGCTAGCGCCCAGGTGACAGGTGCAGCATGCTCGTCCACAAGCGTTCTGCACAAATCAGATTTCAGTGACATTCAGTTTGAGGAAAGAGAAATATGTTGTCAACAAGGAAGTGATTTAAATAGTGCCCTGGGTTTGTCAGCAATTATGCCTTTCTTCTTAATTGCTGCAAACTATATAAATTCTAATAGGAAATAAATTAGTAATTTACCAGTTAATGACAAGGGGTATAAAGGAGAAGAGCTTATATTTTAAAAGCCATATTACCAGTGAGGCCATACACTTGGGTGATTTCACTTATGCTGTTAAAGTTGAAGAGATGCTTTAGAGCAGGAGTATAAACTTTGACACATGACAACTAAAATTACATTCATTGCAACAGAAAAGAAAACTGGATCCACATAGAAAATGCCCTTGCAGAACTGCTTCATGCGTTCCAAAGAAAATGGAGATGTCACCAGGGTTTCTATTTTTCCTCATCATTAACACTCTAAGCTTGGGGAAAAAACAAAACAAAACAAAACAAAAAACAGTCTTTTTAACCCAGGTGCAAAACAACTTGCTTTATCTTTAAAAACTTTTGGAAACCTGGCATCTGATCAACCAAGTCAAAAACACACCATTGTAAATATATTATGAGAGTGAAGGTGAGTGATGTGGCTCATGTGACAGGGCTTTTAGCTTGCCTGCCTTGTTTAGACAATAGGTAGCAATAACATACTTTTGGCTATACTCTGCAGTGAAAGGTACAGGCTTTGTGTGTAATGATGATCCCCTTACTTTGAGTCTGCAAACTAAAGGCCCAATTAAAACAAACAAACAAACAAACAAACAGAGCCCAGGGGAGCATATTCAAGTTAATTTCACTACCTTTGAAAATGAAAAAAAATTGGGGCGCCTGGGTGGCTCAGTCAGTTAAGCGTCTGACTTCAGCTCAGGTCATGATTTCTCCATCTGTGAGTTCGAGGCCCGCGCTGGGCTCTGTGCTTACAGCTCTGAGCCTGGAGCCTGCTTTGGATTCTGTCTCCCTCTGTCTCTCAAATAAATAAATAAACATTAAAAAATGTTTATTTAAAAAAAAATGAAAAAGAAAACCAAAATCTCAAATCCATTCCTCCTTTTGGGCTTGCTGCCCTTAATCAAGAATGTAGTGGCCTCTAAGAAAGGTTTCTCCCGGGAAAGTGAGTTCAATATCATCCCAGGCTTTTGTTTGAAGCTTTAATTGTGCCTGTTTCCATGAGGCTGACCTCGTAAGAGGACACATATGGATGTGATAGTAATGTTCCCTGGTCTTTGGCTCAGCCTATTAGAGGTCCCAACAGGGAGTCTCTACCACTCTTTTTAATAGTCATTTCTGCTTCACAAGTGCAGTTGTTTATGGACAGGGGAGATGATTTGAACCACTGTGTGCCATACGAAAGAGTGACGACAGGGCAAAGGTCATATGTTTAAAGAGGGCTGTAACTGTGCCCCAGTAGGAGAGGCTCTCCGAAGTAAAGAAAAATATCAAGATGTCCTTTGTGAACTTAGAGAAGAGGGCTGACAGGCCACAAGTGAAGAATTACACCCATTGACATCTGCAGATGACTTTAGTGCTGTTGGGTAAAAATAATTTGGGGGTGGAAAAGGGTTATGAAAAGTAGTTTTATAATCCGTACAGGAAAAAACACTTGGTGACCCATGCAGCAGTAAAGGCCCGCCAGCTGTTTCAAATACTAGAACCACTATTTATTAAGCATGTGGCTATGGGCAAGTTATTTTACCTTCTAAGGTTCTGGATAACAACCCTGTCTCATAGGATTCTGTTGTGAAGATTAAATAAAACAATGCACAAAAATCACCAATGTACAGTAAGTGCTCAACCTATGATAGTTTGGAGTATATGGTGTGTGTGTGTGTGTGTGTGTGTGTGTGTGTGTATACACACACACACATATATACACATATACACACACACACTGTATATATATACACTATACATATATACATACCATATATATATATGTGTGTGTCTCTCTCTCTCTCTCTCTCTCTCTCTATATATATATATATATATATACACCATACACACACATATATGTTCCCCATGGACTCCACAGGTGTGTGTGTGTGTGTGTGTGTGTGTGTGTGTGTGTGTGTGTTGTGGTGAGGGGGAGAGAGAGAGAGAGAGAGAGAGAGAGAGAGAGAGAGAATATCTCAAATTTCTCTGCTCTAGAACCCTGAGCCACTTGCTCTCTAGATATCTGTCCATGCCCTTTAATGCCAGGTCCCATGTTCCTCTCACCCAAACCAACCAAGCCTCCCCTACCATATTCCCCACTTTGGTCCTCCCTTGCCTCCTATATTGTACCTTTGCAGAAATGGCACATTGATTAAAAGCATGATTCTGAATCATATAATTGGGATTTACATCCCAACTTCCCTACTTCTGTGTAGGGACAAGTTATTTCATCAGTCTGTACCTCAGATTCCTTCCCTGTAAAACGGAGATTAAAAAAATAGTACCTACTGCATGTGGATGTTCTGAAGATTAAACAAGTTAACAAATGTGATATGCCAAGCACACAGAACATGGCACATAAGTGCCATGTATGATTATTATTATTATATTATTATGACAGTGACCTCTACCTCTCTTGTCTCTATGTTCAAATAGTCAATTGCCTGCATGGAAGAGAACACTAAAATACACTCAATGGGTGTGAGCCCAAACCACACACCAGGCACTTTCCATGCACTGCTAAGATCTAAAATGTGCATTTTATCACCATTACATAAAATGGAGGCTCAGTGAGGCTAAATAATTTGTCAAAAATATAAGGCAAATAAGTAGAGAGCTGCATTCAGACCCACATTTGTCTGACCCCTAGCCCATGTTCTTTTCACTGTACCTCACAGGTCCAAGACAAAACATCCATATGGCATACACGGGAAGGAGTGAGGGCAGGGAAAGGACTTCACCTTGTTATATGGAAAGAGTACTTGGCTCTGCCTGTCACACCCTTTAAGTTTTAGTTTCCTCACCTTTAAAAACAGAGTTGTTAGACTGGAGGTTTCCAAACCATGCTCCCCCAAGCCCTTGAGTTTCTTTAAGATAGTTTAGGGGCCACTGAATAGGGTAAGCCTAACAATTAGAACTGCACCTTTCATGAGATGCTCATCCCATCTACACAGAGTAAGCACTGGGGCTCAGGAGAAGATATTGGACAATATGAAGATCCTTTCAGCTCTAATAGTCTGGGTATCTTCTTCAAATAAGAAAGAGTGAAAAATACCCCAATCTCTACTTAAATAATGTTCAATTCAATAAACATTCCCTGGTTCTATTACATGCAAAACACCGTATTGTATGTTGAATAAGCAACCTCCTCCTCCCCCCTCAAACTGTCTTGTAAGAACTCCTAGCTCCATGCTGAGAGCACTCTCAAGATGTATCTCTTTCACAAACTGTTTTCAACCGACTTAAAAGTCAGAATGTGAAATGTTCCCCTAAATATGTTAACCTTTGCACTTTAGACCTCCATTTCCCTCAAGAATATATTTATTTAAATGTTTATTTATTTTTGAGAGAGAGAGAGAGAGTGTAGGTGGGGTATGGGGCAGTTGAGAGGGGGACAGAGGATCTAAGTGGGCTCTTTGCTGACAGCAGAGAGCCTGATGCAGGGCTCGAATGTGCAAACCGTGAGATCATGACTTGAGCTGAAGTTGAACGCTTACCCACTGAGCCACCCAGACATCTCTCCCTAAAGAATATTTTTATAGCTTCCCTTTCTCCATGTTTTATCAGTATACTTTACCAGCATACAGTTGTACTTTATCAATGTACAGCTCTGTGTCTTGAAGAGCCTACCATGTTGGTAATTTTTTCAATAATAATGATACTAAAATGAACAGCCATTGATCTTTGGGTGGAAGACTCCAAGAATTGCCAAGATTTTTTCTGTTTGTAGTCTGGGCACCAGTCCTTGGAGGCCCCCCACCCATACTAGTCCAAGAAGTTTATTCTAGAAGGCATCATTTGCTAATTGAATTAGCCTCCCTCTTTGTGCTTTGAATCAATGGAGATTATCTTGGAGAATTCAGCCATTCCTCTGTGACTTTGTTCCTTGGAGGCTAATTCTTTCCCATGGACTCCAGAAACTATTCCCTTCCCACCCTCCCTTCTTATTTTTTGGAAGAGAGATCAACAAGGAATGTGGATTTTAGAGAATACTGCTGGGTGGAGGACAGAATGCAAAGAAAGGGCTGGCTTTGAAACGAGGACCGCAAGAAAAAAATTCCAGTTATCCCACAAGGCAGTGACTAAGGCTCATCTTCGCTTTAGGAAAACTGCTTTTTAAGAATGCCATGGTATTGGGACAGGTATTATATTGCATTAGTACTCAGCTTTAAGAAAATCCAGGAGACTGATCTTATTATGGATTGAAGAATTTAGGGGTTCTGAGAGCCTGATAATCCCAGAATATCTGTAAATGCTTCTGTCTGTACGAAAAAAAAAAAAAATGGGCAACCTTGACTGGTTATTGCAGAAATGTGTGTGTGTATGTGCACATGTTTTGTGTAAGACCATTTCACCTTTTAAGCCAGTGGCTCACAACTCCAGCTGTGTGCCAAAGTATCTGGGAACCTTAAAAAAAGGTGATGTGGGTATAGACGAATTTAGGTTGCATTCTTCCAGATTCAGATTCTGGAGAGAGCCCTGCATCCTCTATCTTTAAAAAGCTCTCGAGGAGATTAGGAGCCCAACCAGGCTCAGAATCACTAGTCTAAGCAAAGACAGGCACTGGAGGAGCAAAGGTAGAACTCTATCTTAATTAATGCAATTGATCTCTTTTGTGGGGTCATTTATCCCTTCTGGATAAATGTCCTGCTTTTGCATGGTTACAGAGTATCAGTATTCATCTTTAGCAAACTTCAGGCCCTATAAAAACATTTTTTTTAAGTTTGGCATAATGGATGACACCGAGAGGCCACAATGCTATGCTTTGTTGTGTCTTTTTTTGAACCATAAAATATTTTTTGAGTCAAGACATCAATAGACTGCATCATTTTTTTTTTTTTAACTTGACAAGTTGATGCCTACTCTAATAGACTGGGAGGCTTAATCCTGCAGTTTAGTCCCAAATCAGCAAACTTGTTTTAGGGTTGGACAACAGTGTTTCTGGGCTATAGACGCAACCACTAAACTGGTGCCCTCCCATAAACACATAGCTTTCCCTCCTCAACTCATTGGACACAGTTATCAGAACAGGTTTTTTAATCCTGTTTGCATAATGTCACTTCTCTCTCAAGAACTTCCAGAGGCTTCCTGCTGTCAATCAAGTCAAATCTAAACTCATCTAGCCAGTCCAGCCTTCTAACCCCACAGTGCCTGCCATTTGTTTATTGTTCCTTGACGCAGACCTCTCCCCTTCCTCACTAGGACAAGAAGAGCTGTAGAACTCTTATTCATACTTAATGCTGGACAATACCCATCCTACCTTGATACCCTTTCCATTTCTGCCTTGAAATTGGGTGGCTATGGCCAGCAATGTATTTCCAGAGTCCATTTTGACTCCACCCCCAAAACAGCTGCTCTGTGCCATGGCAGGATAAACCTCCATCCCCCACCTTGCTCCAGTTTGACCTTGGCAATGTCCATTTTGGTCCCAAGAAGTTCTCTGCCCCCCTCTGATCCCTCCTCTAAAGCATGGCTCAAACTCGTACCTCTGAGGAAACCTCCCTATGATTAACTTCATTTCACATTTGCCTCTATGGATTAGGCTGCCTGCACTGTTTGCATGAACTTTACGTGGCCCTAGATGGTGGTCTGTCCCATATTCCACATCACTAGGTGGATTGCAACTCCTATGGAGTAAGCATTGTGTTTTGTGCTACTTCTATATCCCTCTAAGTCCCTCTAAAGTTTGATGAAAATAAGCCAGAACAGCTAATGCTCTCGTGAGGGACGTGGCCCACAAGCCTGACTAGGATGAGCTCCTGGATGCTTTTCATCAGTTTCCTGATCCTCCTGGGAGCTGTAAAAATGTAGCTCTGTACCCTTCTGAGATGAAGCACAGAAAGAGAAGGCACAGCAGCCAGATGCAGGTAGTAGTGGGAAAGCCTCCAGCAGCATGGTTCTAGCTGGTCCCCTACCAGGCCTCACTTCAGGGAGGCTCCCATCCTCTTTTCCCCTCTCTGACTTCCTTGCAGCCTCTTCTGTTACTTAATCAAATCTACCTCCCATATTTGGAAGGAGAAATAAGGGAGACTGGTTTTTGTTTACCACAGGGGCATACATACAAAGTAAGCTTCATTAGACTTTGGGTCTAAGCTCCTTCGACTTGTCCCACCCCTGAATTTGACAGGATTCAGGCTTCTCTCATTCAGCAAGGGTTTTGCAGCAGATTTTTACAGTATCAGACTTCTTGATAAGCCCTAACCAAAAACCTTCTCAGTTGGGGCAGGGGGAGAGGGGTGCAGCTGGGTGGCTCTGTTAAACATCTGACTTCAGTTCAGGTCATGATCTCGTATTTCAGGAGTTCGAGCCTGCTTGGGATTCTCAATGCCTACTTTTCAGGAACTGTGAGCTGTAGGGTTTTGTAGGGTTTGACTGGCAGTGTCACGTTACTTTTACCCTTAGCGGGGAAGGTTATTCAAGTAATTGACAACATTATTAATGTTAAATTAATTGATTATACTTATTAAATATAGGAGAATTTAAAAGAATATTTACTCCTAATGGACCAAATGTGAATAGAATCAGGTAAGGTGTACTTTTAGGAGCTTGTAAATGAAGTACGGAATAACCTGGATAAGTTCTAGAAAAAAGTTTTGTTTTGTTTTGTTTTGAAGTGAGGGTGTGCCAATGTGGAAATAATAACACTCTCCCTAACACACAAAAATTGTGTTCTGGCAAATGGCATTAAAACTGAAGACTGTGGACACAATGTAATTGCTCACTCCCAACACATCTTACTTTTCTACCTTTTGTTATCCCTTCCCCTCTACTTCCTTATTTATTTTACTTTTGATCTGACTGCATTTGATATATACACATATCATCTCAAATTCTTTCTTGTAGCAAGTAAGGTATACATTATATAAACAGGCCTCATACTGTCAATGACTTCAGGACTAATATAAGAAGCTTTAACTATATTTCAGTAGGAACATCTCTGACAAGCCCCTCTGGAATTTCCTACCTGAATGAGGGTAAGCAGGCTTCTCAGATCAAGTGACTAACCTAAGGCAGCTATTATATTATACTCTTCTTTGGTCTTTTCTGCATATGCTAAATAGCGAAGTGTTAGGCATAAGGTACTTGTGGACGAATAAATCACTAATTTGCATTTGATTACTTCATGGCATTTTTGCTCAGAACCGTAAACATTTATTATTATTTTAAGGTTTGGTCTCAAGAAATCTACAGGTGTAGGAGTTAAGAAAAACAGATGTGGGCATACAACTATGTTGTGTTCCTGCAAACCAGTTGTTTTAGGAGGGGCCTGGTTCCATACAAATTTTAGTGGAATGAAGTTGAAAGAAAGCATTAGTTCACTGTGGCAGGATTTTAAGCATCTTAAATCCATGTTCCTGACTTTGGATTCTGTCTGTAGAAAGCTGCTATCAAAGGTGAATATCATAATTTTGTGTGTGTGTGTGTGTGTGCTTAGCTTGGGGGAATGTGATCTTAGGAAACTGGATTCACTTCTCTTCCTTGCACTGCTTGCAAACTCCAAATAGACTTTGCTAATGTTAAGACAGTCTAACCATACTATTATTCTGTCTTGGAGTTTACTTAAGGAAAGTGGTCTTATGATACATCTGTAACCACTTTGAATAAGAGCCTACACTGAGTCTGAAAATTGTAATGGCAAGGGACAGAGTACTCCATCCAAGCATGCAGAGTTTTAAAAGATAATGAATCTATTGTAGGACAGTTTGATACCCTCAGCCAAAAGGCAGTTGATGAATATAATGTTGACCACACCAGCAGTAGTCTAGTGTGGTCTGCCTTCCTCAACTGCCTTCCAAAGGTCTGAACTGAACTGCCTTCCTGAACTGCCTTCCGAAAGGTGTGAAGTGAGAACAATGAATGGAATTAGGCATACAGTAGCTAAGGGGCAGTGCGAATGATACAGAAGTTCTCAGACATATGCTTCAAGAGGCTTTGTCAGAGGAAGTGATGTTAAGGCTGAGGCTTCAAAGGTTAGGAAGGACTGGTCAAGTAAAGGGGAGGGGAAGGATGTTCCAGCTAGCAGGATAGACAGGGAAGTCTTGGACATGGTGTATTCGAGGAACCACAAGAAGGTCAGTGCAAAGTGAGGAGAGAGGGAACAGAGGAAGTAGGTAGAGGCCTGAGTGTGAAGGTTCTTGTGAATCGTGTACAGATTAAGATGTTTGAACATTTAAGGATAATAGGAAATCATGAAGATCTTTAAGTGACTTAATCATATTATATTGTAGAAAAGGCATTCATCCATCTGGATAGGGTGCCTTATTGTTATCTCCACACATTTCCTGTATGTCCTTGAGGGTAGAGGGACACTGACTCTGCCTGTAGTTATGGGGAATGACTCAGCTACACTGGCATTCTAGATTTCCTCCTAGGTCCTCTGAATCTGCCCAGCATGCTTTCTCCTCTCTTGGTTGGCTTATTCACATCCCTGCAGCCTTAGCTTGACAGTCATCTCCTCAGTGATGTCTTCCCTGACAACGTCTTATAATTATAATGTTCCTCCCTCTCTATTCTCTATTTTAGCTTTTTCTTACTTCTCTGTATAGCAGTCATCACAATTCACAAATTGGGGCTATCTTGAGAACATTTTTTTTTGCCTTTATCCTACTAATTAAAAACTCCACGACACTGGAATATACCTTGCCCGTGTTACTACTCACTGATGTGTCCACAGCACCTGCATGGGAGACTAAGTGCAGGGACACTAGTCAGGGAGCCACTGCAGGCATTCAGGTGAGAGACATGGGTGGTCTGGCCTCAGATAACAGCACTGGACTGATTCTAGGAATATTTATGAAATAGACAAAACAAGTCAACAACTAATTGGATAGTTTGAAAGAAAGAGATCAAGAGTGATGCCAGGTTTCAGGGCCTCTTGCAAGAGTTCTAGGTGCCCAAAAGGATTAAAAAAAAAAAAATCAATGGTTACTAATGGAAATCATATAATAAACAATCTCAGAAAAAATGTTCCACAGCTATATAAGGGTTTTAAAGCTATTATTTATAGTTAAACTAAAACAGTGGGTAGTGTGCAGGAAAAAAGCATTATTTTGTAGACTGCAGGAGGATTTCAAAGTGTCATGATAAAAAGTTAAGTGGTAAATGGTTTTTAGAAGTATAGCAATCCCTTAGTGACTAAGACTGCTGAACTTAAATGATAATCTTCAGTTACAAAATAGTGTAAAAGTAGTTTTAAGATTTAACTAATACATTCAGGGCACCTGGGTGGCTCAGTCGGTTAAGCATCTGACTTCGGCTTAGGTCATGATCTTGCGGTTCAAGGGTTTGAGCCCCGCGTCAGGCTCTGTGCTGACAGCTCAGAGCCTGGAGCCTGCTTCGGATTCTGTGTCTCCCTCTCTCTCTGCCCCTTCCCCCCTTGCACTCTCTGAAAGATAAATAAACACCAAAAAACTTAAAAAAAAAAAAGATTTAACTAACACCATATCAGTAGAATTGAGTAAAGTTTTAGAAGAGTACTAATGAATATGATGCAACCATATGTGACTATAAATACCAATAAAAATGTCTTCTGTGATACTTTTAAGTCTTGGAAAAGGAAATAATACTTATAACTTTATAGATATATGTGGCAATAATCAGTTCACAAACCACTTACTATATATACTATCTATTTTGATTATTGAATCCTCTTCATAGTAACTTGTGAAATGGGTTTTACTGGCCCTATTTTAACAGTGGCGAACTGGGTTCATAGAGATCAAATGACTTATCTAATGTCCTACAGTTAATAAAGCATTCAGTAGGACCACAGGCAGGGCAGGTGCTAAAATATTCACCTTACAGATGAGAAAACATGCTCCAGAAACACTTGCCTGAGGCGACAGGGATTGTGATCAGTGGAAGCAGAGCTAGGAAACAGCTTTTCCCTTCAGCCTGCTCCTTCCTCTGTGGGTGCAAAAAAGAAATACCTGTCACACTGGGGTTTGGGAGGCTCTCTGGGGGCAGACCAGAGCCAAGCATTGCCTCTGCCCATGGACGTCACTCTCTGTTGCTTAATAATCCTAGCACCCTGCTTTCTCTCTGTTCTTCTTCTCAGAGGTCCCCAGTACTATTACCAGTGCTGCCAGGGACTGGGGGGGACAATGATGGAGAGAAATCCAGGCCATGTGCTTCCTGGGTGACTCTTCTGGTCTCCTCATCTCTCTCATGTCCACACAGACTTTGAGTCACTACCTTTTCCTTGTGGAATCTCTACCGTATGACCTTTCAGCAATAGCAGCTCCTGCCAAATAGCTCATTCTATTTGTATTTATCACTATAAAAGAGAGAGCGAGAAAGATCGAGACAGAGAGAGAGACAGAGAGACAGAAAATCTAGAATCTAATGAGCCTGGTTCATCTTTTTTTTTTTTTTTTTTAATTTTTTTTTTCAACGTTTATTTATTTTTGGGACAGAGAGAGACAGAGCATGAACGGAGGAGGGGCAGAGAGAGAGGGAGACACAGAATCGGAAACAGGCTCCAGGCTCTGAGCCATCAGCCCAGAGCCTGACGCGGGGCTCGAACTCACGGACCGCGAGATCGTGACCTGGCTGAAGCCGGAGGCTTAACCGACTGCGCCACCCAGGCGCCCCTGGTTCATCTTTTTAAACCAGGGTACATATGGATTACTAGTATATGGGTGGGCTGCCGTTGGACCAGGGGCTGCTCCTAGTCCGTCAGTCATGAGGTGATCGTAAGACCTATGAATGGCAGAGCTATGGGGAGAGCAGTTTTCCTCAGAGCGGGATGTGTGCATGGCAGGTATTTTAAGGCTTGGTCAGTCTAGAACTGTCCAAAGGAGATAAACTTACAGAAAGTACCACCTAAATTTATAGGGATGAAGGGTCACTGTGGTTGGGGGCAAGCTATGAAACGTCACAGGGACAAAGGAGTTTGAGTTGGATCTTGAAGTATAGACTTTTCACTGGCCTAGTAAGGAGAGGCCTGAAAGGAGGGTGTTAGAGAAGGGGAAATAGCATGTGCAAAGGTGGAGGTTTGTGGCTTGAGAGAGCACAGTGTGCGGGGAGAGCAAATCATTCTGTATGGCTGGAATGCCAAGTCTGCGGAGGAGCATAGTGGGAGATGGGGTTGGAAAGGTGGGCAAGGCTGGACTTGTGATTCTCAGCTGAAGGCGGTATTACTCCATGAGAAGCATTAGGAAGGATCTTTTTGTTGTTGTTGTTGTTTTGGTTTTGGTTGTCATGGTGCCTAGGGATTGTTACTGGCTTTTAGTGGGTGGGACTAGGAATAAGAAGGGCAACTCTGCACAGAGGAGAAAACTGTTGTGTCCCAATTGGCAGTAGGGCCTTCAGTGGGAAACACTAGGCTAGACTTGTAAAGGCCCTTCAAAGTCATGCCAAAGAATTTAGATTTTGGTCTCAGGAAAGTTGGTGGTGAGGATAAGAAGTCTGGAGTGGCTCCCAGATTTGAGGTTGAGTTGGGTGGGAGGTGGTTCCAATGACTGATGTTGGGATTATGGGGAGAGGGGCGCAGACGTTAAACATGGTAAAAAAGATGAGATCTCACACTGCACATATAGATGAAATTGCCCAAGAGTCTGCTGAGATGCACTGTATAGCTCAGGAGAGGGGCTGGAGGAGAAATGTTGATCTGAAAGTCCTCAGAGCATCAGGGATAGTGGAAATCATGGGCACACATGAGGTCATCCAGAGTCTAAATGTGAATTTTGGATTGTTCAAGGTCAATTTTAAATTTCAGGCAGATTTTTCTGCTTCTTATTCAGTGTGTTCACAGGAAGTACCAATTAAAATTAATTTCAACCTAAGTAAAACATAATTAGGGAGATAAATTTGCTGCCAAAAGTATAATGAACTCCAGAATGAAATGTAAAATTGATTTTAGCTCACTTATCTGATATGTTTAAATGATGCTTTATCTTTCTTGATTCTACAAAATCTAGTAAGTTAGGGCAGGAAATACTTTAGAAATTTCAAGGAGATTAGTAACAGAAAGAATAAAAACAAAACAGAAGTTAGGTGTTCCTCTTCCTTCTTAGGGCTCTTTTCCATTTTGCCTGGGTGATTTGCATTGTGAGTGTCTCTAGTCCCTCATTTAGCTGATGATTTTCTGACATACTATACAGGAAGTCTTCACGTGGTTTAGAAGTAGGGAATATATCGGGACACAAACTTCATTTCTCTTTCCTCTTGCCATGGAGATTATATTTACCCACTATTGTTAGACTGAAGCATGTCTGCCCAGACAGAAGGGGCTGCATTGGATCATTTTTTTTATGATCTAGTGATTTAAATCTTAAGATTCTGTGGAGAAAACCAAGCAGTCTGAATTACTGGCACATTAACCTATAAAGAATAGAGTCATTGGTTAAGATCATTGATAGGTATTATTTTCAATAACAATCGCAGTGTGTTTCTCACCACTTCTAGAAGCACTTAGAAGTTCTTGGGAGGAAATCCATTACTGTAGTTCAGACTAATTTAGATTTTCAGACTGATTGCCACTGAAACGATTCAGATATCACTGGGTTTTAATAAACTGGAGTTATGACTGTTTCCTAAGACAATATTTGGTCTGTCTTTGGGTCCTCCTTGGGGAAGGTGTAGGCACAAAGACTGATCAGGAATTTTACTTCCCTTAGATGACCTATTATTGAATTGACTGTCACAGCAAAAAGTCCATTAAAACTTTTTTAAATTAAATTTATTTTATTTTTAAGTAAACTCTACACCCAACATGAGGCTCGAACTCACTACTCCAAGATAAGAGTCATAAGCTCTACTGACTGAGCCAGCCAGTTGCCACAAAAAGTCCATTTTTAATTGATAGCGCAGAATATCTGCACTCCAAGTTCCTGCCAGAGGGAATGATGGAACATTCTGTGGACAGATTCTTATCAAGAACTTAGTTCTTAGAAACAATATTCACATAGGGTCACCTGAAGATATGCACTCCATAATTTTCCTAGGTGACTATTTCCTAAAGTGTTATTTTTAAATTTCCCTGAAATGTAAACAGATATTATATTATAAGAGGATCTAATTGTTTTGGTAAAGAGAAAGTTTTAGGTTAGTTTCTTTTTTAAAAAAAAATATTTATTTTTCAGAGAAAGAGAGAGAGAGAATGGGGGAGGAGCAGAAAGAGGGGGAGACACAGAATCCAAAGCAGGCTCCAGGCTATCAGCCCAGAGCCCAAAGTGGGGCTTGAACTCATGAAACGTGAGATCATGACCTGAGCTGCAGTCAGACGCTCAACGAACTGAGCCACCCAGGCACCCGCAAAGTTTTATTCTTCAGGAATGTAATCATGTATTTCTGGTAACAGAGTAATTTTCAGAATGCCCAAGGGGATAAAGAATCCTACTAAGAGCAGGTGACTGTAGGTCTCCAGCATCACATCCCAGTATAGGCTTCTCTGGACAAGGTCTAGATACTGCCACTCCTCTCTGCTAAAATCTATAGCCACATCCCTGAAGGACACCAATCCCTCATATGAAATGTCATGTTCCTCTGGAACCAGGATCAGGAATTTCTTGGGAGAGGTCTGATTAGCTGACATGTCATGGTAGGTCTCAAACTTTATTCTCTCAGGAGCCTAAAACCTGGTAGACTGTAAATCAGGAGCAAGCAGAGCTGCTGGGGAGAGGTAGGCCGGAGTCTGGAGAAAGATATAACCCAGGGGCTCCCCAAAGACAAGAAGAAACCTCAGAGACCTCTCAGAATAAAAACAAGGAGAAATTCCTGACACCAGCTGTGAAAAAGCTAGACAACGTTTCTTTACTGAAGGACTTCTGAAAACATTTAATGTATGTTAATGTACATGTAAATATCCTAAAAGATAAATCTGAGTATGCAATAGTTCCCAAATATACTTGATCACAGAAATCTTTGTTTTGGATCATGTCACACGGAACAGTCATGTTCCTCAGAACACATCTTGTTTTAGATATTCTAAATTTATCCTTGATCAAGTCAGGTCATCAGAATTCTGGGCACTTCGTTATTTTACCCTGGTCTCCCTGTCACAGAATTATTTTAAATTTAAGGTTATGTGGTTAACCTATATCGAAGGACATTGTAAAAATAGCCCCACAGCACTCACTATTATATCTAATATAGAGATACGTTGGAACACATTGTCTATAACCCAGACAGTAATTCTTTGTGAGAATACATGCAGACATTTCTCTAAGTCATCACAGGGATAGCTGTGTTTTACCTGAGCATTTTTTCTTTTTAAATTCAATAGGCAACATAAATTTTGTAACCATTTTTTTCTTTGTTTTGACTGCTAGGAAGTTCATGATGAAATCTGCAGCCCACCTATAACAATGCTACATGACTATATGGTGTGCACTTAGTACAAATTGTATCTGGCTTTACATATGATTCCTTTCTCATACTTTCCACTTACTTGATTTCCAAATTTAAACACCTGGTTTATTCATTCTTTTAGCTAATATTTATTTAGCCTCTTCTATGGGACAAGCCCTGGTCTTGGTGTTAGAAATAAGATGGTAAAAAATATATAGATGGTTTTTACTCTCCAGAGCTTACAGTTTAGAGTCAAATATAGACTGGTAAATATACAACACACCGTATCCAAGGTGAAAAACCCTATGGAGAAAACAGGAACACTGTTAAAGTTGTTATATGGAGCCATCAGAAATAAGCTTCTTCAAGCATGTTGGCCTACAGACTGCTTTGAACCCCTCCTTTATCTTTTGGTCAAGCATCTTGGTGCCCAAGCATGGCATTGCTACGTTGGTTCCCCCTGCTTGGGTGCTTGAGCTAATGCCTGCTCTCATTTTCTGGTAGGAGATTCTGCAAAAACCCGTGGCTCAACATACCTAGCCTTGAACATTCTGTATTTCCCACAACCCCTTGTCTTATCCAAGCAACTACACGTAGCCAGGGAGAGAGTATAAAGAGGAGAGAGAAGAGCAAGAGGACACATACTTTGGGCATACCTGAATTTAGGGGGAAGAAGGAAGAATAGGTAAAGAAGAATCAAGAGGAGTTGCTGTCAGATAGGAAGCCTAGAGGGTTTGGGGGTCATGGAGGCTTTGGGAGGAGAGGATATTTTAAATGTTTTCAATGCTACAGAGCAGCCTTGGATTTGGTGATGCAACAGGTAATGACAACCTCCAAAGAACGATTTTAGCTACATGGTAAAGACGCAAAGAATAAGGATTATATAACCCAATGTGATTTTGAATGGTGAGGCAATGAAGACAAGTACGGACTTGCTTCTTGATAATTTGAGGAGCAGAGGGAAAGCTAGAGATAGGGTGGTACCTTAAGGGAATAGCAGGGTCAGGAGAAGGTTGATGCTTTCTTGAATGACCAAATGCTTCACTTATACACATCTCTCATCACAAAAGATCGACGAATGTAGCTATGCCACGGTTGCTGGGCACTGGGATAATGCATACAGTCAACATTCTGAAATGCTTCTTAAAAGAGCACTTGAATCATAACCTAAATTTTTAGGAGGGGCAGTGATTTCTTATCCACCATATCTTGATCAAACGTCAGATAGCCTTAACCTAATATTTGAAAAGTGAATAGTTTAAACTCATTTGTTGAGTTGTTCTTTTGCAATGGGGTAATAGCCAAACAGTGACAACTAAACAGAGAATTTTGCAAGCAGAGCACTTCTGCTGGCAGCAGCAGCCCAGGGTGGCAGCTGTTCTGGATGAAAGACATGGCTTTGAGATTGAGAGAACAAAGGGAAGGCTTGAAGGGTGAGGATGAGAATGGTCCCCAAAGTCTTCTTAGACTAAGTATATAACAGAACAGTACTTGAGGTAAAAGAGTAATGGAGCAAAAAACACCCTGTGACTGACACACACACACACACACACACACACACACACACACACACACACACCTGTACTACTGGTCTACCTCCATGTGCACCTGCTGAGGCTGAAGCTTGCCCACACTCTGATCACTCTTCTTCCAGGCAGAAAGCCCCTGAACTGTTTCCCCAGATTCTTTGTCTCACTCGAAGGATTTGCTGCCCAGATGGTTCCTGAACCTTCGCTGCCTTCTCATTTACTCCTTCATTTCTGAGTCCTGGCTTCCTCTCATTCCCCTCTGTTGATGCTTGCCCTGCAGGGGTTTGTGTCCCCCATTGCTCAGCCTTGGGGCCCTCTCCTTACCGTGCCACTTTCACCCATCACCCTTGTCCTGCTTGCCTCTCCAAGAACCAGTGCTAGCTCATTGGGCCAGCAATACGCTGATAATAATGTCAGCTAACTAGTGTTTACTATGTGCCAGGCATTGTCCTAACTGCTTTATATGAGTTATTTCATTTTATAATCTTAACAACTCTTTGAGGTGATGGGTTTATAGATGAGGAAACAGGAACAGTAAGTTTAAGCAACTTATCCAGGTCTTATATCTAGGAAGTTTCAGAGTTGAGAATCTGGCTTCAAAGCCCATGTTCCTTTCTTTTTTAAAAATTTTTTAAAAACATTTATTCATTTTGAGAGGCAGAGAGAGACAGAGCGTGAGCAGGGAAGGGGCAGAGAGAGAGAGAGGGAGACACAGAATTTGAAGCAGGCTCCAGCACAGAGCCTGACATGGGGCATGGACCCATGAAAAGTCAGCCAAAGTCAGATGCTTAACCGACTGAGCCACCCAGGTGCCCCTTCAAAGCCCGTGTTCTTAACCCTTATATTACATTGCCGCATCCATAAGTTTAATGAAAAGGACCAGAAACACAGATAATTTGTCTATACGAGTAGGGATCAGAAGCCAAGGCAGCTGCTGGGTATCAGAAGCATAGAAATCCAGGCTAGAATCTGGATAACAGGTCCAAAGCCTCAGTAGACAGAAAGGAGCTCTATGACATCCTAGGCCAATAGAAGCCTTCTTTCAGGAAAGCCCTTCCTGGGGATGGCTGGGCAGGAATGGAGAATGAGGCAACATCTCATGGGGCAGGAAAATGGGTTGATTAGGGTTGTATCTGCCCAATCCAGTAGCTTCCATTGTCTTTCTTGGATCTGCATTAGAAGCTTGGTTATGGGTTGAATAGTGTCCTTTCCAAATGATGTTAAAGTCCTAGCCCCCAATTCCTGTGAGTGTGATCTTATTTGAAAATAGGGTCCTTGCATATCAGACAGACAAACAGGGAGAACTCCATGTGAAGACAAAGGGAGAGATTGGGGTGATGCATCTACAAGCCAAGGATAAACAAAGATGGCTAGTAACCCAGTGGAAGCTAAGAGAGGCATGGAACCGTTTCTCCTTCACAGCCCTCGGAAGGAACGAATCCTGCTGACACCTTAATATTGGACTTCTAGCCTCAAGAACTGTGAGATAATAAATTTCTCTTATTTGAGCACCCCCAGAATGTGATACTTTATTACGATAGCCTTAGTTAACTAATGCCAAGATCTCAATTCCATGGAACTTTTCATGAGAGGTCTGGGCTGTGGTTCACACTTTTAAGTCATAAGGCTCTCTCAGGGACCCCTCTTTCCCATGATGGAAACCTTGGACTAAGTAAGAAGGGAAGGGAAAAGGCAGGATATTTGTAAGGAACTGCAGCCTTCCGGAAGACAAATGCACATTAAGGCAGTATTTTCAGCCCTAACACAAACTCAACTGGTCCAGTGCCAGCCATCAGCTGGTAGATCCATCTGTCCCCAGCAACACAAATCTTTATGACCCTCATTTGAAGAAATAAACACATTGCCCACATTGTGGAGCAGGTGGACTAGTTAGAAGGGCTGTGTGTCATTCTAGAAAAGGTGCCTGATCTTCATGTACACCTCCACCTCCCAAACTGGACTTTCCATGACATATAGAGAACTTGAAAATATATTTACATCTCCAGGAATTAGCAGCCATGGAAAAAACCTGTCAAATAAAAGCAAAGCTTTATTTTGAAAATCTCTATGCCACTTGCATGGCTATACTTGTAAAGATAGAAGACATTTTTGACAAGTGACTTTCACTTTGACTTCTCTAGGTTTTTCTCCCCAGCTCTTCTAGGACACTGGAGTAGGCAGAGCCAAATATGTAGGGTTAGCCTTAGCAGAACACAATTCAACTCTTAGTAGAAAAATCCATGCCATCATTTTGTGAGTGTGTGCCATTATGAGGGAATTGGGGGGGGGGGGAGACATTGGGATCTACAAGCATCTTGGTACCTTTTAAGAGTTTTACAAGTCTCACTAGGTGCTGCTATCATAACCACTCTCTAAGGTCTGTGAGGATTCTGGGCACAACTATGTGAAAGCCAGAAATGCTGAAACACCTAACCTGTGCAGTCACATATTGATAAGCTTCATCAGAGTCCAGGTTAAGTAATCAGCTGTGCCTGAGACTCAAATTAAGTTGGAGTTCACAGTTTCAAATTTAGTTTTCTCTGGGACATAAGAAATAGTCTAGAAATATGGTCTAGTCAAAAGCATCTAGACTTTCCTTTTCTTGGAGTCAATAAGAATGCACCACTAACGTTTATGTATATTATTAATAATCAGAGCGTATGTTTCTCCTGGTGGAAAGAAGACAGCCAGAAAATCAGGAGGCCTGGATCCTTGTCCTGAATGTAAGACTGAGGGTAATTCCATTTCACTGGGACTCTTCTTCATTTGTAAAAGTTGGACTTGCCCCAGTAACCTCAAAAGTAACCTCTAATTCTAAAATTTCACAGTTTGGGGGCACCTGGGTGGCCCAGTTGGTTGAGCGTCTGACTTCAGTTCAAGTCAGGATCTTATGGGTCGTGGGTTCAAGTCCCATGTTGGGCTTTATGCTGACAGCACAGAGCCTACTTCAGATTCTCTGTCCCCCTCTCTCTCTGCCCCTTCCCTAGTCTCTCTCTCTCAAAAATAAATAAACATTGCTGTCACAATGGAAAACACTCTGCTTTTTCCTATTATCACTTTGTGACTTGATTTAGATTATGAACATCTTATTATAAATTATCTAAGAGACTATTAATATTGAATAAAAATTCTAATAATAGTAATACAATGATATAATATCTTTAAATATCCATAATAATCAAATAAACATCTGTTTGGCAGCTATCAGTGATGTAAATTGGGAGCAGAATGAGAAGGGGGAGCATAGTTACCCAGGTTTGGGCCAATTCTTTGTTTCAATTGTTCTTATAATTTGATTAGAGCTTTTGCAATATTCTTGCCCTGAACTGCTATGTCATTTTCTTAGGTATTGTCAAAATGGCTGTCTTGCTCCCACCCAGAAGAAAAAAATGTTTTTCCCATGTTCAAAACATCCATTTTTATCTACAAAGTCTATGGCAGCATTTTCTCTATCATCATCATAATCATCATCATCATCACTATTGAAAATTAAATGTTCAATATTCAATATTTTCAGTGGTATAAGCTATAGAACTTTCACCTTTTTAAAAGAGGGGAACACAATATGGCTCTGATTACCTGGCTACTGCATGGGAGAGCCAAGGCTTTCAGTGAATGGACATTGTGCTGACAAGCACTTAAAAGGTTGTATGCTTGTCCCTTAGCCTTTGAGCACGGTGAACATTTGCCATGGATAGTAGCCTTGAAAACCCTATGGCCTATAACAAAAGGACATTTCCCCCTTTTACAGGGTCAAACGTATGCTGCATACTTCCCTATCAGCCCTGGCACATCAGACAAGTTCCTTTCATAGTATGGTATGCATAAAGCCTACAATTATCAGCTGCAGGTAGTGACCACCTGCTCATGGAATATACAGAAATGGAAAAAATGTGGAAGAATCTCTAGAAAGAATTCTCTTTTTGAATTAGCCCTGAGAGGCCATGCCTCTGAGAGTTTTAGAATAGATATGGCTTTTAATCAGCTTCCTTTTGCTTACTGAACAGGAAATTTCAGAGTCAGAAGGTAATCATACACAGGCAATTATGGCTTCAAGAACTTTCCTAACATATTCAGCCAGAGCGCAACTCCATCAAGTTTCATACTACCACATTCTCTGGGCTAAATGCATGCTACCTTCAGAGCTATGATGCATTTGTTGGTATTCATTTTGGTGACTGATTATGTAGTGGACACTACTGTGTGCTGCCCAGATCTCCTTTGTAAACCAAAGTAGTTATTCTCTCAGCTCCCAGGAGTGTTTTCTGTTGAAGATCTGTAACAGAGTCCCTCCCCAAGAATTGCCTTCAGCCTATGGGAGCTGTCTCACACAGGCTACACACCCCTTCCTGTAGTAGCCCATATCCAAAGATAGGTCTATGCAGGAATAGAAGGCCCCCTCATTTATCTCAATTATGGAAAGCTCTGAAGAGCCACCCCATGTTCAGGGCTCCCCAGGGAATCAACTGAAGTCTCTATTATGACTGAATTAAATTCAACTTCTCTTTTTGCCTATTTCTGCGTCCTTCATTTCCTTAAGTCTTAAAATACGATCTGGATGAAACCAGAGTAATATGACAGAAATATGACAGAAATAATATGACAGAAAGCAAGCTATCATTTATCCTGTTCTCAGAATGCTAGGGAGATGGATCTGAACATAGAGAAGGCTCGAAGTCATATCCAATCCATTCTGATCTTGGGGTGGGGAGTTGGGGGTGTCAACTCCTTGGTCATCTCCAAGCAAAGAAAACTGAGAAAACCAGTCACTTCTAGGGATGGCTTTGGGTATTTATTCTACCTTAGGATGTGCTCAAGAATATTTGGAAGGTGGGTGGGGGATGGGCTAGATGGGTGATGAATATTAAAAAGGGCACTTATTATGATGAGCACTAGGTATTGTATGTAAGTGATGAATCACTGAATTCTACTCCTGAAACCAATATTGCTTTGCATGTTAACTAACTAGAATTTAAATAAAAATTTAAAAAGAAAAAAAAAGAGTATTTGGAAGGTAACAAATTAAGGCTAGCAAATTTCTCAGATTCCCTGAGACTTATCCCAGCTTCCTCAAGTCACCTGTATTAAGAACTCTGTGGGAGTAGGCTAGGGCAGGTTATCCATTCTCCAAGACCTGGGTTAGGAATGTGAATGAGGGCACAGTTGCTTACTTGACTACCCTCCATTTTATGCTATTAAGTAGAGATTGAGTTGATGTCAACTAAACTGTGCCCCAAAAGGTTCTGTTGTCTTTTTAGAACTCAGCAAATCACACTAAAATGGCTTCTTGCTCCTCTTAGAGTTAAAGGGATTCTGTGGGCAATCTTTTCCTATTACTACTAAACATTTATTGAGTTCTAGTTATGTGAGAGAGAAAGCTCCTGACCCCTAAGCATGTGTAGTGCAAGAAACAGGACACGTATAGCTGTATCAGTACTTTCCACTATCAACTGATTGCTTTTAGGCCATTGCCCAAATTTCCCGTAACATTGGGTGTTTTGGATTACTAGATTTATGTGAAATACTCATTGACCTGAACATTCCTCTGGAAGAGGTTCATTGTCTTTCTATTCTTTCTCAAAACTATTTTATTCATCTATTATTTTTTTATTATTAAAAATTTTTAATGCTTATTTATTTTTGAGAGAGAGAGAAAGAGACAGAATATGAGTGGGGGAGGGACAGAGAGAAATGGAGACACAGAATCTGAAGCAGGCTCCAGGCTCTGAGCTGTCAGCATGGAGCCTGATGCGGGGCTCGAATCCATGAGCCATGAGATCATGACCTGAGCTGAAATTGGATGCTTAACCGACTGAGCCACCCATTTACTATTTTTTATTATTATTTACCAAGTATTGTCGCAAAACACCCTCTCCTGCCCATCAGGAAAGTTACTTGTATTTCTTTTTTAAAAAAAATCACTCAGCTATTTTTAAAATTGGTAATGTAGTAATATGGTCAAAACATCAAAAATTACAAAAAATTGGGGCACCTGGGTGGCTCAACTGGTTAAGCGCTGACTTTGGCCCAGGTCATGATCTTGCAGTTCATGAGTTTGAGTCCTGTGTCAGGCTCTCTGCTGACGGCTCAGAGCCTGGAGCCTGCTTCGGATTCTTGTATCTCCCTCTCTCTCTGCCCCTCCCCCGCTTGTGCTCTGTCTCTCTCTGTCTCCCCCAAAATGAAAAAATGTTAAAAAATGTTTTAAAAAAATTACAAAATATATATAGTGAAATCTTCTCCTTGCCCCTATTCCTCATCTGCCCAGTCAAAAGTCTTCATTTCACCTCAAAACTACCCAAACCAGGTAGTTCTTCTATCCTTTATACATGGTAACATATCTACTTCTCTGCACTTTGCCTTTTTCACGTTGTATCATTATACAACAGAGATTTTTCCTGAGTTACTTAACACTCAATAAAAATTATTCTCTTTAGGAGTAAGAATATGTATTGGGGGACCTTTAGGAATTACTGGGAACTTTCAAAGATAGTATAATAAGGAAAACTTGGGAAGTTTCTTGGGGTTCAGTCAGATGAAGATGGAGTCTGGCATCTTATTTTTCTCAGTAGAGATTTAGTAACTGGTACGACTACTCAAGAGGAAGAAAAAAGATAAAAGCAAATCAGCCAAAGCCATAGCATGGAAAAAAAATTAAAAAAGGAAAAGACGGATCCAGAGCCAACTGTGTCAATGGCTAGGACAGAAGCCACAGATTGAGTTAAGAGCAATCACTGAGATGAGGGCATAGCTGGCCTGTAGGGCAAAGATAAGGTTATGGTCTCTGAGTAGCTCTAGATCAACACAAGATAGAAAGGAAGAAGGGAATGTTCAGATTGCCCTAGTTGCAATGCTGGATCTATATTCAGAGAGTGGGATCAAAGCACACATACAGGCTTGGAAATCAGAGTTGTATTTAAACCCCAAGTGGGTTAAGCACCTTTAGGCAAATTACTTAATTTCCCTTAACCTAAATTTTCTTATCTGTGAAACGAGAATAAGAATAAGAATAATAACCATTTACAGGGCTGTCCTAGAGATTAAACAGGGTAATATATGCACAGTTTGATTTGTAAATTATCCTTAGAACACTTTCAGTAGGAGTTGCTTTGCCCTTTTTAGTGCCTTACTTTGAAAGAATTATTTTACTGCCATGACTAAATATAGAAGTTTGAAAAGAACATATTTTCAAAAAATTATGTGTCAGTGGGTTTTCCATTGATAATTGGCTTAATTTAAAATATTCAGAGGTTTGTTGGACTCTCATAAATTGAGTGCAATCTTTTAATAATTTAAACTACCTGCTATAATAATTAATGACTTTGTATAATTTTACAAAACAGGTAGGTTACATCAACATAAAAGAAAATTATGGCAATACATCTGAGATGTTTTCCAGTTAACATAGGAATCACCAGATAAATACTGTTAAACTCTTGTCCAATAACAAAATTTGATTCATATGGGCTGTATGATTTATTGTTTATTTTTTAACCAAATACCTACTCAGTAATTTATAATGGCTTTGCAGTCATGTATATCAAATAAGAAACACTGGAAAACTGATTTGTCTCTAGGATAATATGCATGCCTCAAGTGGCATTGAAAGCCCCACTGATGTGTATGTAATAATAAGCATATCCGTTATTAATATGCTAATGACTCTGTGCTCATTTAATGAGAAATAAAAATAATTTATAGATGAATACCTTTAAAAAATAAAATAAATAAGGTAATGTGTAAAAAGTGCTTAGCACAGTTCCTGGCTCAGTAGTGGCTCAATAAATTTGCACTTGTATTTTAATTGTTAATAAGGGAGAAGAATATTTCCTAGAGGCCAGAGAGGAGACACCAGCCCATCAGGTGAAAAGTTTCTGCCTCAGCTGGCGTGGTAACCTCAGGGCCTTGGGTGAGGAGGCCCCTTCTTCAAGGGCTAAAAACCATGAGGCACCAAGAGGTGATAGAGTGAGCACGGCCTGAGGGCCAGGTACGAAGAATTTTACTTGATCCAAGGTGGAGATCATCAACAAGAAACAACCAGTTCTTGGAGTGCCTGGGTGGCTCACTTGGTTGAGTGACTGAATCTTGATTTCAGCTCAGGTCATGATCCCAGGGTGGTGGGATTGAGCCCTGTGTCAGGCTCTGCACTGAGTGTAAAACCTGCTTAAGATTCTTTCTCTTTCTCCTGCGTGCTTTCTCCTCTCTCTTTCTCAAAAAAAAAAAAAAAAAAAAAAAAAAAGGAAAGAAACAACCAGTTCTTCCTTGGACTGGAGAGGTAGAGGATAATTTTAAAAATAGTATGCCTGGAAGAAGCAAGATTTTTTGCTTGCATGACATTGCTTACAGCTGTTTGAAAATCTAATTTTTAAAAAAGTTTTTATTTATTTATTTCGAGGGAGAGAGGGTGCAAGAAGGGCAGAAAGAGAGGGAGAGAGAATCCTAAGCAGGCTCTGCACTGTCAGCACACAGCCCCATGTGGGGCTCAAAATTACCAACCCCAGGAGATCATGACCTGAGGCGAAATCAAGAGTTGGACTGTTAACTAACTAAGCCACCCAGGTGCCCCTTAAGCGTCTGACACTTGATTCGGCCTTAGGCTGTGATCTCACGGTTAGTGGGTTTAAGGCCAAGTCGGGCTCTGCACTGAGCATGGAGCTTGCTTGGGATTTTCTTTCTCCCCTTCTCTCTGTCTCTCCTCCACTTGTACATGTGCGTGCATGCTGTCTCTCTCTCAAAATAAATAAACTTTAAAAAGAAGAAAATCTAATTTAAGTACTAATAACTGAAAATGCTGATATAATAAGGAAAAAATGTTATTTTTAACATACACACTCCACCATCTCTGAAAGGCAGGTGTCGACTACGGGCCTTAATAGGTATGGGCAAGGAAGTTTGGAGAAAGAAGCTGGGGGAAGATTGAACCGTTCTGCATAATAGAGGGAGGAAGCTTGTGAGGTTGAGGCACAATGGGGAAGAAAGGACCTCAGGGAACAAATGAGCCTGATCACGACTTTTAAGGAGTTAACCCTTCCCTAATATCCCTATAAAACCTTCAGTGAAATCAACATTGTTCACTGATGCTTATGATATGAATGGATCCTTTCTGGAGGGTTGAGCTCTGTGTTCATATTAGTGAAGGATACAAACAGAGACCACTTGGGGAAAGCTGCCATAAAATTTCCTGACTTTATGTTGCTACCACACATCAATCACTTAAATCAGGCCACCTCAGGAGTTTCTTCTTTGAAAGTTTAGGGGAAGTAATGCTCCTGAAAATATTCATTCAGGCAACAAATATTTTTTGAAAACTAATCATGTGCCATGTGTTGTGCTACAAACCCAGGGCACAGTGATAACAGAACAAAAGTTGTTATCAAGAAACCCTCAATCTAATGAGGAAAGATGAGAAACAGTGTGACAAGGGATGTGGTAGGGGTACACAGCGGCTATAGAAACACATAAGAGAGGTGCCAGGAAAGACCCGAGAACAAAAGAAAAACCCAGTGCTGATGAGCAAATCACATATGAGTAAAGCATTACGTTGGAAAAAATTAGTATTGCCCTGTGAGTTGATGATCCAAATTGAAACAATTGAGATAGAACCAATCACAGAAGAGGTAAAAGTATCTGGATACTATTCTTTTGGCCTCCTTGTTCCCCGGCTTTCTCCTTTGTTGTTAACCATTTCATCCAATGGTTTCTGTATTTTGTTTCCCGAAGAAACTGCCCCAGAAAGAAACCCTGAAGAATACTATAGAACTGGATTTTCAAAAGCAGATTGAAAAGAGAGAGGTGGTTAATTAATAAGCAAAGAATAGACTCTTTAGATGACAGGTTAGTTCCATTAAGTATAATGGAGCGTGTAGCCAAACTGACTTTGCAATGAGCTTGCTTCCTTACTATTGTTTTAAATAACAGAATTTGAGTAAACCCAGAGCAGGATTTCAGAACAAAGAAATGCATGTATTTTGGATGCAATATTCTTATAAACAGTGCTGTTATTCAGTAAGAACAGGGAGAAGAGGTGGCTAAATTAATGGGATATTTTATAATTAACATAGCAGAATTTATATGTTTCAGAGAAGTAGCGTCTTTGATATGTATTTACTTCAGCATTTCTGAAACTGATCAAAATGTTTTTGAGATTTTCTTCAGAGTCAGTTGGAGTTTAAACCAGAAACCAGTAATGTGATTTTACACTACTTAGAGGCAGGTGGTATGGTAGAAAGAATCAGAAAGACCTAAGCTTCAGTCCCGGCTCTGCCATTTGCTAACTGTATAATTTTGGAAAAGGACACAACTATGTCACAATTTCCTCATCTCTAAAATGGTAATAATAATGTCAAAATATTCAGAATTTCTAAGAGTAATGAGATGACGCAAGTTTCTAACCCTGTGACTAGCTCATAGTAGCTACTCAATAAATCTTCCTTCTCCTCCCCACTTATTGTCAAGTTTTATTTTGACAAATATGTTTTTAGATGATCTGTTATTCTTAAGTGTTAAAGCTTTGCCCTCATTGAAGATCTCTAAGGAATGTGCTCTCAATTAAACTTCTAGGAATTTATTTTAAAGAAATATTCGAACCAATGTGCAAATAAGTGTGTATAAGGTTGTTAATTACAACACTGTGTATAAATCTGAAAAACCATAAAAATAGCCCAGTGTTCATCAGAAGATTGCTTCAATTACTTCTGGTGTATCTGCATAATGAATGGCTATGCAGTCACTTAAATGAAGGCTACCTCTGTACCTACACAGGAAGATATCTAAGAGAGCTATTCCTCAAACATGTTATGGAATACTATGTATAGTATGTCCCATTCCTGTTTTTTAAAATGTGTAAATGCATACATTTTTAAAACCCTGGAAAGATATGCCCCAAACTATTAACAGTATTTGGTGGGGGGAGGAAGATGACACATTTTTCAAATTGTATATTTGTGTAATATTGAATTGTTTAGCATGGGCATATACATATATTCCTTTTGTAATTAGAATACAAAAGAAAAAGAAAGGGGGGAAATATTGCCTCCATATTCTGAAGAATGCTCATTTGGAGAACATACGGATCCTGGTATATTGTGAAAGAATCAGGTCTGTCATTTTAGAGCCATACCTAATGTTATGACTACTACACATACTCTAATTTCATACTGTAATTACATATGCACACATACATATTATACACATATTATATACATACTATATTATACACACATATTATATACATACTATAGTTATAACTTTCAGGTAAACCACAGCCAGTGCTATGTGATTTAGGGGTCCTTGGGAAGGCCTCCCTGCAACAGCTCCCTTACTAGCTTGTTAGGATACCAGAAATTCCATTATTAAGGAGTTTAATTTCTTCAGATTGAGGAATTATCTGATATTAAAATTCTGCACTCACAGTCCCTCTTATGTGTTCCTACAGCATGCTGTATGCCTCTGCCAGAAAGTTTACATAGATTTTAACTGTTTTCTATTCCAAGACTCGGCTACTCCCAGAAAGGACTATGTCTTGACAGCTCTGTTTCCCAGTGCATTCCACAAGGCCAGACACGCAGAAGGGTCTCCGTACATTCACCAATTGAATGAATGCTTCTAGATATATTCACACGAATACTGAATACTAGGAAAATCATATGAATACTGAACCTGTTGTTTCTACTCCAAGTATTGTGAAGTTAAACTGAGGAAATATATGTGAAGGCATTTTGTAAACCATGAACCACTGCAAAATGCACATTATTACTATTACTGTTGGAATATAAATTTTTTTCTCAGATAATTTCCAAAGGGTATACTTTCATGGATGGAGGTACACTGTCTTCTCCCCCTGACAATAGCAAAAATTCCTGACCCGTCTTCCAGTTGCTTGCATTCCAAAGAGTCCAACTTCTTATAGGAAGAAGGACCGTGGCAAGAAGAAATTAACGAGGAAATGTTTCACTTCTGTAAAAACAGGCAAGGGTGAATGGACAGCAAGGATTATATGGGAGCACGGTATAGGAAAATACATAAAGCATGTTCTGAAAGCCTCAAATAGCACTTTTCATCTATTCCAGAATCTTTGGTCAATGACACTTTTTTCCATGAGATGGAATTCTTTGGCTCAGGGCTTTTGTCCTTGTGAAAGGCACAGCTTTGCTCTCTAGATTGCAAAGAAAATGTTTTAAAACTGGGATTTTTTATCATTAGTTTCCCAGGAAACCATTTTGGTTCTGATGCTAATTTGTGTACCTGACTGTTTTAATTGAAAATGAGGTGGGGGGGGGGGGGAAGGAGGGAACAGAGGGAAAGACTTCTTTGGGTTACTGCCCAGCAAGACAGTGCCAGGCTGGGAGTGCCAAGTTGACTGCTGGTTTCACCCTACACTTGGTGCCAGTTGGCACCAGGCTTCTTAACTGCGGTCACCAGAGTATGGGGCAAGGAGCTGGAGATTCATTTTCTTTTCTTAGTTCTGACCCTGAGAGGTTGAGTAGAGGTTGAGCCCAGCACTGACTGCGGCTGAGTTAGAGGGAGTCCCAGACAGGCCTGAGCAAGACAAACAGCTCATGTCTTGGAAGTGTTCTAAGTTTCCTGCTTAAGACATATTTTTAATCTCCTCCCTCAGATGGAATGATGTCCCTAGAGGGCGTGGATACCTGGAGCTTACCTCTACCAAGGCATCTACAAATGAACTGTATTTACATTTCTGTGGCTTTTTCTTTTGGTGACTAGAGCCTCTGTAACATGGCATTAGAGGGTGTGGCTTTGCACACCAAAGAATGCAGCACTCTTACTTAATGTCTGTAATGCTCCCTAGAGGGGTAGTGTATCTGGCTCCAAATGCCTGGTAGAGAGGTCTGTTAGCTGCCGATAGTCCTGACGCTTCTTTGCTGCTGGCCACGTACAGCTGGTACGCAAGATCTTTGCAGTTAGACCCGAACTCACAGCTCTGTACAGTGAATGAGACCAAGGTTAACAGCCTTGGTAAAAACCATGCCAGTGCCATGTAACCAGCAACGATGAACCGTGGACTAGACTGCATCTTTCTTCACCGGCACAGGTTCTCACATACACCTTGATAGCAACCTTTCTGATGCAAGAACCACTAGACACGTGTGCCTATTAAGCTTGTCTGCTTTGAAATGTGTTAACCATAAAATACACTTTGGAATTTTGAAGACTTAGTATGAGAAAAGAATGTAAACCATCTCAATAGTTTTTGATATGGATTATACATTGACATGACAATATTTTGGATAAGATTGGGTTAAATAAAAATATATCATAGGAATTAATTACACTTGCTTCTTCTTACTCTTTTTACTATGACTACTAGAAAAAATTATGTTCACATTATATTTCTATTGGACAGTGCTGGTCTACAGTGAGTACCATAACACTCATTCATTCCCTCGTGCTTATTGAACACCCTAACATGCTGAAGCAGATAAGACCCAGGCTCTGATCTTAGCAGCTCCCATATAGGAGAGGGACACGTGTTTACAGAGCAATAACCTGGGGTAACTGCTGGAGCAGAATAATATGCATAGTACTGTGGGAGTCCAAGAAAAGAAAGACACTCTCATGGAGAGCATCATCAGGGAAGGCTTCAAGGAGGAGATGAGTTTTAGGATATAGAGGGGGTTAGCAGACAAAAGAAAAGAGAGCAATGACGTATCAAGAGGCAAAGTATGGGACATTCCTGGCATGTTTCAACAAAACACAAGTCGTTCATTTGGACGCAGCTTTTAGTATAAACGAAGAGTGACTGGTGGAAATGAGACTGAGAAAACAGGCCAAGGTTCCAGGTTCTGAAGGATCTCTCAGGAGGATTGCACTTACACTGTTGATCAGGGGTTTCCTAACTGCAATGTGCCAAAGAATCACTTGTAGAGCTTTTTGATCTTGATGAGTAAGGTGATCACGATTGCACTGAAGGAAGATACTCTGAGAACAGAAGGCAGGTGGGTGGGGAAAGTTCTCCTGGGGCTATAGAGTGTTGGCTGTTTCTGTTATCTGGGTGAAAAGTGATGAATATCTGAAGTAGGGTGACGGAAATTTAACTGGGAATGGGAGATGACTGCCAGAGACATTTAAATAGTCAAACTGTCAGGTCTTACTAACCTGGTCCTTGCTTATACCCTTGTTTCTAGCCCCTATGCCACACTGGAGCACTGTTTTTCTTGTTTGTTTGTTTACTTTCCTCAAGCACTTTAGAACAAAAATCTTCCAAAGCAAAGTTGATCCAGGGCTCAGTTTCTGAGGGAGGCCTTCCTATTACAAAGGCATCTTTAGGGGATCTCAAGTAAACCTTCCTCTGACACCTTTTCTAGGTTCCCCCTGGAATTTCTGATCACAGCTGCATAAAATGGATAGAACCAGAGTGGAGCTCTTCCCAGAGCTTCTTGGTGGCCTTGATTCTTTACCAAGTGAAAAAAAGACCTGGCTGGCCTACATTTGTAATAGAAGAGGGAATAAACATACTTGCTCACCCTGTAAACATAACAGCTTTTTAAAAAAAAAATTTTTTTTTGTAACGTTTATTTATTTTTGAGACAGAGAGAGACAGAGGGGGAGGGTCAGAGAGAGGGAGACACAGAATCCGAAACAGGCTCCAGGCTCTGAGCTGTCAGCACAGAGCCTGATGCGGGGGCTCGAACTCATGGACCGCGAGATCATGACCTGAGCCGAAGTTGGCCACTTAACCGACTGAGCCACCCAGGCGCCCCTAAACATAACAGCTTTTAATTTCTGTTTGTTTTGGAAACTCGGACTACATAACCTAGGCATAGAAAGAGACAAGCTTATTACGTATTGGCATACAACATAAACAGCAAGTGGAACGTTAGCAGGATAATAAAGACCTGAGTTCCAAATGCGCTTCAACCAAAGATGGGTTAGCAATGTCCACATAGATTTTATCTACTTTGCTTACTTGAAAGTTCACTTTTTATTTGCTATTTCCTTGAGAGGGCTGTCTTTAACCTCAATTTCTCAGAAGGTTCATTTTCTCCCAGCAATGGGCTCTAAGAATAAGGAGGGGAATTGGAGTATTGAAGCTTAGCTATTTGGGGAGTTAAACTACATGTATCTGCCATAAGTCATGCCTCATCTAAGCCATGATGAACTCATAGGCCCACTAGTCCTGGTGCCCCTTTTCTGGCCCAGGGATCCAGTGTACTCATAAAAGAACATTCTTGCAACTTGGCTTTTTTTCTTTATCTCTGGCTGCTGCCATTCCTGTCTGTATCTCTCGGAGTTCCTTTGCCCTCAAACAGGAACAGAGTTGCAGAGTGGATCTTCTTCATCCCTCCCAAGTGTGTGTTCCTGCTAGCATTCAGGCTGGAGCACATATCCTTTCATATTGGGGCGTTTATACCAAGTAGGCATTTGAGAAAGACAGAAAGGCAATTAATTTCCCAAAGTATTCATTAATATCTCAGTGGCAATTGATAAAATTCAATATTCATTCTTATTAAAACCCCAAATAAACAAATGAACCAGAAATAGAAGATGGGATGCCTGGCTGGCTCAGTTGGTAGAGCATTTAACTCGACCTCAGGGTTGTATGTTTGAGACCCACATTGGGTGTAGAGCTCACAGAGGGAGAAGGAGAAGGAGAAGGAGAAGGAGAAGGAGAAGGAGAAGGAGA
>NW_024412396.1:14608680-14697492 GCF_014898765.1 Herpailurus yagouaroundi | reverse complement strand
AGAAGGAGAAGGAGAAGGAGAAGGAGAAGGAGAAGGAGAAGGAGAAGAAGGAGAAGGAGAAGAAGGGGAAGGGGAAGGGGAAGGGGAAGGGGAAGGAGAAGGAGAAACACCAGCACCAGCACCAGCACCAGGAGGAGAAAATGTTTATAAAATAATGAAGCACTTATCTGAAAAGAACCACAAATATCAAATTTAATGGTAAAAAACATTGGAGGCCTTCTTTTTAAAAGACATTCTTCTGGAGGGTCTAGAAAATGCACAAGAAAAAAAAAGATGTATAAATTTTGTAAAGGGAAAGACAATGTTGTGTTTATTTACTCTAAAAGAATCATCTAAAAGCAATTAGACTAGTAAAATTGAGTGAAACTAACATAAAAAATAAAAACAAAAATTATTTTCTGGTAAAATATCAAAAATATAATAGAAAAAAACTGATGCACAATAGCATTCCTCCTACGTGTGTAAATGTATATCACAATCTATATCAAAGAAAGCTATAAAACATTACTGAAGTACACAAAATGAAAACTGGATAATTGGAGAGAAATACCAGGTTTCAGGAATGGAAAACTTCATGTTGTAAAGATATCAGCACTTTCTGAATTACCCTATAAATTTAATGCAATTTTAATACACATTCAAATCATCATTTTTGGAGATTAGGGGATTTATAACTTCACTTTAAGTTTTATCTGGAAGAATAAATGGATGATAATCATCAAGCAGTTCTGAGGAAGAATAACACCTACATTGAAAAAGAAAAATAACTTCATAATATCAAAATAGTAAGGTATTGATACCAAAATCAACATGTAGATCTTCAGAATTTCATAGGAAGTCCAAAGATAGACCCATGTGTATACTGGAAATTTCAGTATAATGAGAGGCAATTCAATTTAGCAAGGAAATGATGGCCTATTCAAAAATATCAGACAATTAATGATAACTTTTGAAAAAAATGTAGAGTCCTACTTCATATCATACCCAAAATAAATGCCAAACGGATGAAAGATTCCAGTATAAAAGTACTGAAAACTTCCATTATTTGAAATACATATCTTTTCCTCCTACAGGTGTTCATTGACATCACATGCAACATATGCTACATGCTGCAGTGTACTGCCTGGATTCCTCCTCAGGGCACAGGTACTGTTCCCTCAGCTTTTAGGGGTGTTGGCTGCTTAATGGCTCACAGCTACATTCTTGGGTGAAATGCCCTCAGCTTAGTGGCTCTCAACTGGAGACAATTATGTCCCCAGGAGATATTTGGCAATACTGGGAGGCATTTTGACTGGGGGGTAGGGTGGGGAGGAGAGTGCTACTGAAATTTAGTAGGCAGAGGCCAGGGATGCTGCTAAACATCCTAAGATGCAGGACAGCCTCTCTCCCCCAGCAAGGATCATCCAGTCCAAAATCTCAACAGTACCACCGTGGAGAACTCCTGACTCTGCTGGAGGAAGCTGTCTTGCCCAATATTACACCCCCTCCCAAGGGCCAGTCTACAACTAGTGCAGTGGTTCAAAAACCTGGCCCCTTTGCCTCCGTTTGGGATAACTCAGAGGGGCCATCCCAGCAACAGTGCTTTTTATGGGATCGGCTGAGGTCTCTGTTGCAACTACATTCATTGCGGTTCAATGTGTCCTTCTGCCTATTTCTGCTTCCCTCATTTCCTGCAGGTGTCATTTCAATAAATCTCCCCAATAAACATCTTGTGGGGCACCTGGGTGGCTCAGTCGGTTAAGTGTCTGACTTAGGCTCAGGTCTTGATCTCACGGTTCGTGGTTTCAGGCCCTGTATTGGGCTCCGCGCTGACAGCTCGGAGCCTGGAGCCTGCTTCAGACTTTGTGTCTCCCTCTCTCTCACTGCCCCTCCCCCACTGGTGCTCTGTCTCTCAAAAATAAATAAATGTTTAAAAAAATTAAAAAAAGAAAACATCTTGCAAGCAAATCTGTGTCTCAGTTTGGTTCTCAGGAACCTGACCTAAGACAGTTGGCACAGGAATAATCCTAGAAACTTATTGTGAAACAGGATTGTGAGGCTGGCTTATGCACTGTCCAACTGGTAATCAGGACACCATAACAGGTGGTAAATGGAGTACTGATAGGCCCGGCATGCTACAGCAATGCAATTATTAGAACTCTTACAGGTAGTGAACTGAATGAGATGCCAGTAGAAGGGGACTTACTGACTGGTACAATACCTCAGGTGGTTGAGAGGAACAAGAAAAGTACTCATAAGGACTATGGAATTGATCGACTGTTGCTGGTATTATCAATACATATTTGACATAGACAATGAAAGGCAAAGCAATAATTAACCACCAATTTAAGGCAAAGTGTGAAAGTCAGAGGGCCTCCATAGCTGTATATAGTTTCTCATTTCCTACAGTGAGGGTACAGAAAATGCTGGGGGTCAGAACCAGGACTTAATTTTAAGAGTAGAAGATTCACAGAGAGCAGAGGGTTGATTTCTTAATCCTAGCAAGTCTCCGACACCAAGATCATGGCCATGACTGAGGAGTGGCATCCTGGGAGTCTGAGGAGTGGTATCTTGGGAGTTTACCTGTGTCAATGCACTCAAGAACTTTAAAAACACAGATGAGTCTGAATCCTCTAGATCTGCAGAAGGGAATCACTCCCCCATGCTAACGGCTAATTCCCCTTGCACCTCACCTGAAAAGGACGTAGAGGCCTCTGCTTGCTAAATCATGTAAGTCCTCCTTGGGATCTATGCCCATGTCCCTCCTGGCTACCAGACCAACAGCTAGAATCAAGTTACAACATAACCCAGCTAGGGAAGTGCTGGGAGGGAGGAAAGGGATTATATGCTAATGAAATTTGGGGACCTACCCACAATGTATTGGTGGAAGCCAGGACAGTGCTATGGGATTTGGATTCTAAAGATTCTGGATAAAAGGAGGTAAAATGTAAAGTTAGATAAAGGAGAGTTTATCTATCTTTGCTTGGGACATAGGATTTTAATTCCTGTGCTAACGTGCTATTGGAAGTTTGGAAAAAGCAATATCCCATATTAGATGAGAAGTCCATCACAGATGGAATCAAAAGGCACAGCAAAATAGGCATGTCAGAACAGACATACTACATAAGACTGGAAATCAGCACCGGCAGATAGGGCCTGGAGGGCACTGTGTTTACCAAAGTGATAAGGAATGCTAGTGAGGAGGCCACCATATAGAGGCCAGTGATGGCTGTCCTCTGTAAGCTATAGCTCATGGTAAGAAATTTATTACAACACTGGTAATAGTAGAATGGGGCAAATAATATCCTGAAAATACAGAGGCTAGATGATGGCACTTAAATGTCAAAAGTAAGGTGAACACAAAAGTAATGAGCAGTCATGTTAGAGTAGTAGCCAGCATAGTGTAACATTCAGAAAAATAGAGGGATGGTTAATAGAACACAGTGTTTCCAGAAGCAGGATAGATGTCAGCAGACAAGGGTATTGCTTAATTTATACACTCAAAAGAAATCAAGGATGAATGAGAGCAGTCATCCTAATAAACAAACACACCCATGATCCTCCGCCTGGTTTCTGGACCTGAGCCAGTTCCCAGACCTTAAAGCTATCTACTGAATGACAGACTATGACCCTGCAGCATCATGGCTAGCATATGTAGAAATGATTTCCCTAGTCCTTCTGCAGTGAGATCTATGGCCATTTACTAAGGTAACTGTAGAGTGGATGATAAGGAATACACAGATATTCCTTGACAGTTGGACACAGGATTTGAGTTGACACTGATACCTGGAAACCTGAAGTGTTTGAATAACCCTCTTATTAACTGGGAATGTATTAAGCCCAGGCAAAGAATAGAATCCTGGCCAATTTACCCGAGGATCACTGGAACTGAGATGTAGCCAGTGGTCATTTTGCTGGTCACTGAATGCTTATTTGTAATGAACAGATTTTATTCGAATGGCTATTTGGAAGAAACTACACTTTGGTTCATTCTTTTGTGGAATAAGATCCGCCATAGGTGGAAAGGCCAAATGGAAGCCTCTGAACCTGTATCCCCACCTACTAAGCTATCAATCAACAGCATTATCACACCCTTGGAGGAATGACAGAGATTAGTGTCACCATTAAAGACATAAAGGATGCAGGGGCAGTGATCTCCATCATATCCACAAGTTTGGCTCAGTACAAAAAAGTAGGTGAATTATAGAAGACGACAGTGGACTATGGCAAACACAACCAATAGTCTCAACTACAGCTACTTTGTCAGATATGATACCTGAGAGACTAACAAAGCCTTGGGCACATGGTATGAAGCCAGCGATCTGGCTAGCAGGATCAAAGTAGTATCATTCATGTGGGACAAATAATGGTGTATGTTTACATTCTTGGCCCAGAGTTATGTTAACTTTCCCACCTCTCTGATAATCTGCAAGTACCTAGCTCGTAATGATTCACTACGTTAATGACATCATATTAACAGGACCATGTGAGTAAAAAGTGGCAAATTGTTATACGATTAGTTAAAACAAATGCAACCCAGAAGGTGAGAAATAAACCCTATGAAAATTCAGGGGCCCACCAAATTAGTGATGTTTTCAGGGGTCCAGTGGTCTGGTGCATGTCAGTATATCCCTTACAAAATAAAGGACAAATCATAGCATCTTGCACCTTCTAGCACTGAAAAGGAAGCAAAACATTTGATAGGCTTCTTTGGGTTCTGGAGGCAGGATATTGCACACATGGGAATACTGCAACAATCATGTTCTGGATGACACAGAAGGCTGCTGGTTTTGAGCTAGGCCCAGAGCAGTAGAGGCTCTGAAGCAGGTCTGGGTTGAGATATAAGCAACTCTGCCATCTGGGCCAAACAACATGGCAAACCCTATGGTATTTATAGTTGGAAAAGACACCATGTGGAGTTTATGGCAACCGCCAATAGAAGATTTATAACGTAGATCTCTAGGATTATAGAGCAAGGACATGCCATCTACAGCATAGAACTCTATGCCATTTAAAACTAGCTCCTGGCATGCTACTGGGTCCTGGGAGAGATGAAAAACGTAGGGCATAAATTGACCATATGGCAAGAGTTAAACTGGATCCTATCAGAACCAGGACCCAGAAGAACTCTATCATAAAATGGAAGTGGTATATCTGAGATTGGGTATGAGCAGGGCCAGAGTGCATAGGCAAGTTTGTGAGAGCAACTAACCCAGAACCCAGGGCGTTCACCACTGTTGCACAAGAAGTTTTCCCTCAGCTTATACCTATGGCAACATGGAGGGGGTCCCTTATGACCAGGTCACCAAAGAGAAAAAAAGGACAAGCTTCACTCATGGATTATCTCCAAATATATGGTACAAGCCAAAAAAATGATGGCTTCTGTCGAGTCCCACTCACAAATCGTTCTAAAAGAGAGTGTTCAGGGGAAATCCTCCCAATGTACAGAACTTTGGGCCTCTACTATGTGTGGAAAGAGAAGTGGCCTAATATAAGAATATTAATAGACTCATGGGAAGTGGCAAATGGCCTGCCTGGTAGGTCAGGAGCCTAGAAAGAAAGATTTTTAAGATCTGGGATAAGGAGATCTGGGGAGAAAACATTTGGATGAACTAAGGGAGGGCATGTGTTTTAGCTTGGGCTGCCATGACAAAATACCATAGAGTAGGTGGCTTAAACAATAGAAACTTACATTCTCACAGTTCTAGAGGCTAGAAGACTGAGTTCAGGGTGTCAGCATTGATTCAGAGTGTGTTCTGGTGAGAACTTTCTTTTTGGCTTGCAGATAGCCACTTTCTTACTGTGTGCTCACATGACATCTTCTTTGTATGTGTAAAGAGAGTAAGAGCAAGCTCTCTGGTTTCTCTTCTTTAAGGGAACTATTCCTATCAGGCCAGGAAGGGCCCTGTCCTCATGACCTCATCTAATCCCAACCACCTCTCAAACGTCCTATCTCCAAATATCATCACACTGGGAATTAGGGCTTCAACAAGAAGGCACAAACATTTAGTCCATAGCAGCATGAGTGTGAAGATGTTTGTATCTTATATTAACACCCACCAGAAAGCATCAATAATGGAGGGCACTAAACAATCCGAGAGAATGACTCAACAATGAAATCAATTAATCTCTTTTATCCTGATGCTGGTATAATGGCTCATGAGTAGTGTAGCTTTGGTGGTACAACTGGTGACTTTATCAATCTAACAGCATGGCCTCCTCCTCACTGATTCAGGCCAGTTACTTTTGTTGTTGAATGTCCAATCTGCCAATAACAGAGAGCAGAGCTGAGCCTCCAACAGAGCATATCACTTGAGGAGACTACAGTGTGGTAACTTGATTATATTGGGCCTTTTCTACCCTGGAAAGGGCAGTAATTCATCTTGACTGGAAATTATACATAATCCAGGCACAGATTTGCCTTTCCTGCCTTTGAGGCCTTGGGCAATACTTCTATCTGAGGGTTCAGAGTGATCTACCAACACAGGATCTCACCTAACATGGCCTTGGACCAAGAGCCTTTCTTTATAGTAAAAGAGGGATATCAGTAGGCAAATACTACACCCTCCACAAGATGCTATCCTTATAGAGATAAGAACTTTCTTGCAGAAATAGAAATAGAAATTTTCTTATAGAAAACGGAACTGCTATTATACAATGGGACTAGAGGTTTGTTACTCAGATGATCCACCAGCGTTTGTTTTTGTGCTCTTCTGCCCAATTTTGATGGTAAGAAGACATTTGCAATAGCCATGGTCTAAAAAGTGTATGGTGACCAGGAGCTCATACCCCTCTGGGGTGAGAGTCTAAATTACCCTTCCAGTTAAGTAATCTAGACCAGCAGAGGTGATAGCCAAGGGTGAAGAAAATCTAGAATGGGTAATAAAGGAGGAAGACAAAGAGTATCAGATGCGGTCCTTGAGACCAGCTACAGCAGCAGGGGCTGTCATTTTTCCTATAAATATTCCCCTTGGAATTGTACCCAAGAAGAAATACCAACCAGAATCCTAGAGAAGCTGTTTCCAGATGGAGTGAAGCTATCATAAAAAATGGCTCCAAAAAACACACAGTTGGGATTGTGGATGCTATAGTATACTACGCAGAAGCCTCCCTTCAGGATCAAGATACTCATCCCCCATACCCCAGCTGCTAGGGGAGTTGCCTGCTGAAGGCTTAAGCTTGAGCCCCTTTCCAGATGTTTCCCTGGGCCAAAGAGAGCTGCCTCACTCAAGGCTATGCTCCCTCCATGGCAGCAGCCTGCATCCAATGCCAACGCAGGGACATAAAAGCCAGACTCCCTTGCCTCAATTTCGGACTTTTTTTTTTTTACTGTTTAATTATTTTTGAGAGGGAGACAGAGCACAAGCTGGGGAGGGGCAGAGAGACAGAGACACAGAATTTGAGGCAGGCTCCAGGCTCTGAGCTGTCAGCAAAGAATGGGGCCGACATGGGGCTCGAACCCATGAAACGCAAGATCATGACCTGAGCCAAAGTCGGACGCTCAACTGACTGAGCCATTCAGGCACCCCATTTTTAGGGCAACTCTTAAAAACTATCCTCATCCCAGAGCACCTCAGAGGATTAGCTGAGACCTCTATTATAATTACATCAGACTTCTTTCTCTGCCAAGTCTTGCTTCTCTCACTTCCCCAAACTCCCCCAAAAACCTCTTGCATACAATCTCTAATTCAGAGTCTGTTTCCAGAGAAACTGACTTTAGCCAGCATCTAATACACTTACATGGTAACAGGGTGGGTATTTTCTTCTAGACTTAGATCTCCTAGACTGTATGCTCCCAAAACACAGTATTTCATTTTCTATTATTTAAACTTTCAATCACATACCATATTATATTACACTCAACAAGTACTGCATAGATGATTCACAATGAGCTATATACCTTTTTAGTCAATTCTGTGCTTAGTTCTCAATGGGATGTATGGAATCTATGCATTCTCCTGAATATTTCTGGAAATCTCCATTTTCCTTCAAGTGACTCTCAAAGTTTCAGCTTTATAAAAGTCAAACATGAAGCACTGTTAACATGGAGGGAAGGAAAGAGAAGAGGATATTTCTTTTTTCTCTTCTGCCACTCTAACCACTTAGAAGAAGGCTTTAAAAAAAAGCAGAGAGTCAATCTCGTAACTGAGAAAACAATCTTAAATGAAAAAGTAAGCATATTTGTTATCTGGAACAGAGAGAGAGAGAGAAAGAGAGAGTGGGTATTTTTATAATCTTTCTTACCATACTCATTAAACCATGGAAATTACTGAGATACCTCAAATTTGACAGACATATCCCTCCAAAATTTATTTTAATCCATAATCAAAACTGATTTAAGTTTCCTCACAGACATGGCATTGTGCCGAGGGCTGTACTATGTGAGTTAAGCAAGTCTGCATGTAGTTACAAGGAAAATCCAAGGGTGAAAATGTAGTCATTGAAAATTGCTCTTTCCTATTTGCTCACACCAGACCTGTCTCTAGTCTAGAGTCTAGATTGGCATTGTGTATCAGCCCTGCCAAACGCCATCAGCTGGCTCCACTGCTGCCCTCACCAAGTCTGCAAATAAGCGACAGGTGATCTCCACAGGCTTCTAACAGGCTATCAGGTCACACACAGTACTTTGCTTGGAAAAACTCACTTATGTATCTCATCACAGATCAAATTCAAGTACTTCATATTTACAGTTTAAAAGCCTAAAATGGGTTAGTTTATCATAGCCCAGCTTCATGACACTGATGCATGTGCTTGTACCGAGTGGCTATGAGCTTGGTGCTCTTTGATTTAGGTGCAGGAAGCTTTTATTTTTGAATTTCTACCTACTCATGGCAATACATCAAACAATCAGTTTTAATATCTTTAGGGTTAAGTGCACTCATGTAATTTAGAATTAAATGATTTTTATTAAGCACTTTTACAGACTATCTACATGCTATACAACTTCACTGATTAAGGATCATGGTGACTGGTAAAACAGCAGCCCCTATGAATTAGGGAAGCATTAGTGAAATGCATTTTCTGAATGCAGCCAGTACTAAGTAACTCAAATGTCACATGAGAGTCTGAATGAAAATTTCCCTCTACAAAGCAAATACACAGTTGAACCCTGTGGGCTATATTAGATTCTAATAGTGACATATCAGTAGTTTGTGGTCTTTCTGCTTCTCCTGTCCTATATCCTCCCCCTATTCTACTCTCACTTCAGCCCCATTCCTCTCAAATCCTTAGTGGATTATTTTTCATTCAGGCTGCTAGGAAATGGGGCTGGGAGTGGAGTGGTAGTCAACCTACTCAGGCCCCCTGCCCCTTGTAAAAAATTTGCAGTAGAGCTACTCACCAGCAGAGGGCAGCATAAATCTTTTGCCATGCACATGCTCAGAGAGGCTTTGGCCTTCCCCTCCTCTTGAGGTAAACTGGGTCCGGGGGTGTGTCTGCTAGGTGCCACTGCGTCAGCATGTGATTCTTTGTGCTGTTGAATCCAATCATATCTCCAGTTCATGGCTACTTGATCAAAACAAGTGAAAGCCTTTTTTTTTTTGCCTACTATTTCAGTTGGGCATGGTTGCAGTCGCCATGGGGAGATACCTGGGCTTACTCTCCAATTCTTTGAAGAATCACAGAATTTAATTTTTGACTCAAGAGCTTTTTGTTTGCTCTTTGTTTTTGTTTCTGGTGTGTGTGGGCAAAGGGAGCTTCCTCCTGAAAAGGGCAAACCAAACAAATCTTTGAAAGAGAAATTTAACAAGTGGCTATGTAAACTGGCAAAACTTTTTCCTTACTTCCATTAGAAGGATATATAGAGTCAAAGGATCTTATTAGATATTACTGTAATTTATTCTTCCAACTAGCTCAAGTAGTTGCTTTCGTAAAGCTGTCAGGTCTCAGTTGTTGTTTTTTTTTAAATTTTTTTTTAACGTTTATTTATTTTTGAGACAGAGCATGAACAGGGGAGGGTCAGAGAGAGGGAGACACAGAATCCGAAACAGGCTCCAGGCTCTGAGCTGTCAGCACAGAGCCTGACGCGGGCCTCAAACCCACGGACCGTGAGATCATGACCTGAGCCGAAGTCGGCTGCTTAACCGACTGAACCACCCAGGCGTCCCAAGTCTCACTCAGTTTTAAGAGGAAAATGTTTCTCGGCATAATGATAGCAGGGTTTGATGGTAGTGGTGTCCCTAAAGGTCAAGGCCAAACCAGGCTAATAGGAGATATATTCTTTCCTATTTGGAGAATTAATCTGATAAAGTGAATGATTATTGCTACACTTTGCATTTACTTTACTAATGACACAGCTCTCACAAGGAGGGAAGACTATACTCTCATTAAACCCTCTTCAGGGAATGAAAATATTCTTCTGGATGCTATGGACTAAGTTGAGCACTTCAGCTCATACCTAGGTCAAACCTGAGGCCTTGCTTGAGTTTGCAAGTGCTAGAAGGAGCCAGAAGAAGCTTCCTCTTGAGGGGTGAAGGAGAGTTGCCCCCAGAGAGAGCAGTAGGGATCACCTAACTGGGAGCCTTGAAGAAAGTTTTGAAATGCAGGCTAGGGTATGGAGACCAGAGGGAGGAGAGGGAACTCAGATTGGAGGGACACCTCCGGCAGAACTGAGCAGGTGAGAGGGCTGGGGAGACACTATCCTTTGATACTCCTAATTCTGGAAGGCACAGGCCCTTTGTTATTTCTCCCTGTAACACCATTGAGAGAACTGCCTGACTCTTCAGTAAAGAGCTTTGTTTTTCTGTATTATAGTTGGAAAAGCTTAGCTTCATGAAGGCTGACAGGCTTGGTGCAGCAGAAACACTACACCCTTGAGAGCTTCCAGGGCTAAAGATAGGAGGAGCACTGTCTCTTTTCTGTGGATTGCCTTTGATTTTCACAGGCACAGAGACCAATGACTCAAGATGGTCACAAGCATAAGAGGTACAAGACTAATCTTTCTAACTTCTCTGTTGCTCCCTGCTTAAAACTCGCTGGGGATCACTCAAAGTTAAAATCATATTTTGTTTCTTTCCTTTTAACTCAACCATTTCTCTCCTGAGGGTTTGCCTTATTTGGGTAGGTGCCCCTTCTCTGTACTTCCATACCCTGAACTCACACTTGTCATTTATGAACAGTTTGGAAATTTCCTTTCTAGACTGTGAGCTTCATGAGGGCAGAGATACTGTAGGTTTTTTTTCATGGTTCCAGCCCTCGTGAATATCGTAGTGCCTACACAAAATAGATAGCCAACAACTACATGTCAGATAAATGCACGAGTAGATTTACTTGCCTTATCACATTTAATCCTTACAACTTCTATTATTACCACCCACTTAACAGAAGTGAAAACCAAGGCTGAAGCAGTTACATAAAATTCTCAAGATTACACAGCAAGTATATAAAACAAAAAGAGGGGACATTTGAATTGAACTGGGCCTTGAAAGGTAGGTAAAATTTCAACAGGTAAAGATGGAAAAGGAACCTTCTAAGATGAGGTAAGCACATGAATATAAGTATGGAAATAGTTCAACATAAAAAAGGTATATGCACTGGCATGTGGAAGATAACCGAAATGGAGGCTGGAGTAGCAGTAAAGTAAATAGTAAGAGCAGATAACACTGAGCTTTAATACATGCCCACACAGTTCTAAGCATTTCAATGTAAAAAATACATTTATGAGTAGCTAATACATGCCCATGGTAAAAAATAAAAGAGAAAAAGAAGGTACAGTGAAGAGTAAGACTCCCTCCTATGCCTGTTTCTTCCTTTACCTCAATTCCCCTCTCCTGAGACAACCACTGCTGACAGTTTTTTGCATATCCTTGTATAGATTCCTACTCTATGCATATGGAAGCATATGCATATTTTTTTACATAGTTACATACTAATATACTGTTCTACTTCTTGTTTTTTCACATTCAGTGCATTAGAGATCAACTCATATTATGGAGCTGTCTTATTCTTTTTAACTGCCTCTTAGTATCAATTATATGGATGTGAAATAATCTATGTAACCAGTTCCTTCCTAATAGACATTTAGGGTATTGCAAATTTTTGCTATTACAGTCACCTACATCGAATATCCTTCTGTGTTTTACCCTTTGAATTCACATGTAAATATATTTGTAGGCAAATTCCTAGAAGTGGCATTGATGGGTTAAAAGGAATGTTCATTTTCACTTTTCACAGATATTATAAAATTGCTCTCCAAAGAACTTATACTACCTTATACTCTTACCCACATGTATTATCAAACTTTTTAATCTTTGCCAATTTGATAGGTCAAAAATAGATTTTCACTATTGCTTCTAATTTGTATTTTCTCCTAATATGAATAAATGAGCATTACTCTATATATTTTAAATATAATGAAATTTATTTCATAAAAATATAAGTAAGAATTTATGATATTTATTTAGATTAATTAAAATGTAAGTTGATGTTTAAATATTATTTAATAGTGAGTTTGAGCCCTGCATCAGGCTCTGTGCTGACAGCTCAGAGCCTGGAGCCTGCTTTGCATTCTGGGTCTCCCTCTCTCTCTGTCCCTCCCCAACTCACACTCTGTCTCTCTCTCTCTCTTTCAAAAATAAATAAACATTAAAATAAAAATATATATAACATTTTATAAAAATAAGCATTACTTGATATAGTTTTCCTTTTTTCTCTAATTGTGTTCACCTTTTATTTTTGAAATGTTGCACTGTTGTTCTTTTTTATTGATTTGTATGGCCTCTTTATATATTAGGGGAAATTAGTCCCTTAGTATTATATGTCTTACAAATATTTTCCCCTTAATTTGTAATTATTCTTTTTTTTTTTAAGTTTATTTGTTTGAGAGAGAGAGAGAGAGAGACTGGGAGAGGGGCAGAGAGAGGGGGAGAGAATCCCAAGCAGGTTGTGCACTGTCAGCGTGGAGCCTGATATGGGACTTGAACCCATAAACTGTGAGATCATGATCTGAGCCAAAATCAAGGCATATGCTAAACTGACTGAGCCACCCAGGTATCCCTGTGATAATTCTTCTGATATTGTCCATGGTAATTTTTTTTAAGTTTATTTATTTATTTTGAGAGAGGGAGCCTGCATGAGTGGAAGAGGGGCAGAGAGAGAGGGAGAGAGAATCCCAAGCAGCCTCCTCACTGTCAGTGCAGAGCTCGAGGCAGGGTTTGAAACCATGAACCATTAGATCATGATCTGAGCCAAAATCAAGAGTCAGACACTCAACTGACAGCCACCCCAGGTGTCCCTTTTGCTTTTTATTTTATTATTTTATTTTATTAATATTTATTCATTTTTGAGAGAGAGAGCACAAGTGGGGGAGGTGCAGAGGGAAAAGGAGGTAGAGGATCCGAAACATGCTCTGCGCTGACAGCAGTGAGCCCAATGCAGGACTCGAACTCACAAACCCGTGAGATCATGACCTAAGACAAAGTCAGACACTCAACTGACTGAGCCACCCAGGCACCTGTGGTTTTTATTTTTAAAAACTGTTTTGGGGGCACCTGGGTGGCTCAGTCGGTTGAGTGTCTGGCTTCGGCTCAGGTCATGATCTCACGGTCAGTGAGTTCGAGCGCCACAGTTGGGCTCTATGCTGACAGCTCGGAGCCTGGAGCCTGCTTCTTCTTCTGTGTCTCCCTCTCTTTGCCCCTCCCCTGCTCATGCTCTGCCTCTCTCTCTCTCTCTCTCTCTCTCTCAAAAATAAATAAACATTAAAAAAAATTTTCAGAAATTTTCAAACATATATAAAAATAGAATAGACTAACAAATTTCTATGGACTAAATACCCAGCATTATCAATACACAGACAAACCTAATTCATTTATTACCAAGCCTCCCTGTATTACCTCTCTTCCTCTGCCCTGCTGGGTTATATTAAAATAAAATATATCATTTTACATTATTTTTTTAATCTATGATAATTATAGTCCTGCAGTGACTTTAATTTTTGTGTAGTCAAACTTACTAGAATTTCATTTTGTGGTTCTGTTATTTAGATCACCATTAACTCCCTCAGAATAGAGTCACAACAAATTTTTGAGGTGACTAATGTTTTAAGATGAGCAAAACAGGGCCACAGAGAAGTCAGGGTACCTTGCCTAAGGGGATATAGTTTCTAAATGGAAGGAGTTGGGACCAAATCCTGGCAACTTAATCCAGGGTTCCGTCTCCTGACCATCACACCATATCCCTGGCCAGTGAGTCTGTAATGGCCATGCTGAACAAGACAGAGACCTCGTGTTGGCATTCCTGTTCATTCATGGCTGAACATACATGACAACCACACATGAGCGGTCTGTTCCACATTGGCTGCTGCCACATGAGCTTTCTAAGGTGGTGCACTTTGGAGGGAAAGTGGGTGTCACAGATTTCTTTTATGAGAATCTCATAAAAGAAAGTTCCAGGACCCTGGTTATAGGAAGCATGCACAGATAGACACAAATACATGTGCATTTGGGCATGCACACATATACACACACAACCACACACCAGCTGTAACAGCAGCCTCCAGGGACTTGCTTATCTTCATTCTGTCATCTCTGCATTAAGCAAGGAAACAGGCTCTTAATTATCATCAATCTGGATTGGATGCTTACCAAGGTTTTTTTGCCATTCAGTTCCCTGGAGAACAGTGCAGTTTGATTATATTTATATTTATAGGCAGGTGAGGATGACCTATTTAATCAATACATCTAAAGGCTAAGAGGTAAGCTATGTTATTCAGACTCAGTAACAAAGCTTATGCTAATTTCACCTGACATATAGTAAGTATGTTAGGTTAATATGATTTGGATTACATGTATCATTTTTAGAAATTGATGTTTTTGTTGCTGGTTTCTTCTGACATTTTTGAACTATAATATGGAATGCAATACTCCTCCAACAAAGAAGGTAATTCTCACTAGTGAAGGTAATTAATGGTTACTTGATCATATTACAGCATAGAAATGATGTTTTTGTTACACAATATGTTTTCTAATTGGTGATCCAAGGATGACCATGTTCATTTTCTGCTGATAGAGATTTCCTACTGTGCATGGCATTATCTCTTAATACTGTGATAGCGGCAAATGATGGTCATAGCCGGTAAGAAAATTAATTTACAGTGCTTCAACAATCATTATAAAAGACCTAATAATGCTAATTTAGGTGTAGGATGAGTCATCTAATTAGTTAATTAAATAGAACCTTGCTGCCAGTCTCGTACAATGGAGCATACTGTGTTACAGGTGTTTGATAGAGCTGAACAATGCCAAGGGAAGGTAAATGAATACACACTGACCCCACTAATGCATGTGATGTTTATAATTATGAAAGCATGGGCAAACGCATTTGCTTTACTCATAATCAAAACCAAACAACCAAATTTTAAATATTATTTTGCTCCTTCTTATTTTATGAGGAAAAAACTTTGCCGTCTTATTTCCTAGTTTTACAACTTCCAAAGATGTCTTTAAATCTTGATTTGATTTCTGAAGTTCAAAATGCTCTCACAAGTTTATTTATCCTTTGGATTTTCTTAAAGAAAGTAATAAGATCACTGCCATATGTTGAAAACTACCGATGTCTCCCTCTCTTTACTCTTAGTTGCAGTACTTGTATCTTATTTATAAAACCTGTAGGCCATAAACAAAAATGGGTTGCTAATTTTAATTAGCTTGTCTAGCTGGTGGTCCCACGAAGCTGGGGATTGAGAAGTCCCAGTTACTCCTCTCCTTTCAGCCTTTGTTATTTCACACTAATAGGTTTTTGTATTTTTAGTCTGTCTTCATGTGAGAAGTACCCTGTCCCTTCAGTGAGTTTAGCTGCTTTTTCCCTATAGGCCTTGCCAGATGTCCTGATTCTTTTTTTTTTTTTTTTTTTGATGGGGGGAGGGGAAGACGAGCAGTGGGACAACCAAAACATCACATATTTCTCATTTGAATGCAACATAATTGCTCAGAAAGAACATCTCTCTTTACCAATAATATGAAATTTTTCCTTTCTAACTGCCAGACTGGAATAACTGATTTTAAATGTTTTTGTATTATAAAGGAGGAATGGTTTATTTTCTAAAAAAAAAAAAAAAAAAAAGGTATTGAACATGATTACAATAAAAGCTATCTAATGACTAAATGGAAATTCAACATTTTCTTTGAGTCTGCAAAACCACAATAGATTTTCTGTCTGTCGATTCAGATATTCATAGGTCATCCAGTCTGGCCTTCTGTCACAGTGCACCTATAATTCCTTATTTTAAAATATTAATTAACTTGTAAACATAAGTCTTTTAGCTCTGGATACAGCACTGTCTATATGAAGGAAATAACACACTGAGGTGAAGAATGGTGTTTCTTGGAATAGGTATTGTTTGCCAAGCTGTATCCAAGAGCCCTACAGAAAGTAGAAAAAGACATTATAGAAGAGTGAGCAGACATTTTTACAAGGTCACTTCATTCAGACTGGAAAGTGGCCAGCACAATGTCATTATTTACAACAGGATCTGGGAACACTTGAGGAAATTACAGACCATTTAGTTTTGATTCCATTGTGGGGGGCAAAGTCTTAGGAAGTATTTTAGGAGATTAAATGGGGAACACTGAGAAAAGCACAGCTTGATTAAAGATAGCCAATGCAGTCTCTGGAATGAAAAAGTCATGCTTCGATAATTTTTTGACTTCTCTAAGGAAGTAAATGCCAAGAAAAGCAAATGAATGCTTCAAAATTCTGTATTCTAAATTTCTAGGAGTTGGTTAAAGTTTTGCTTGACAAATTAGCACAAAGAAGTGGCTCTTAAAATTGGAGAAATGCAGAGACAAAGATATATAGTGCATTAAATTGTTTTTAAAGTGAAAAGAAATCAGGCAAATACACCTTAGGACCAAAAGAATTTTACAGGAACAAGGATAATGTAATAGTCCAAGTCAACTCCATTGTATTTACTACCAATGTCAGCATCATATTCTTTTGGCATTTATTATGTAGTTGTGCAGAATTTTTCCATAAGACAGTGGGAAAAAATGAAAACCCCTGATTTTCAGGAATATACAGTCTAACAGAGACAATACTGATTTAGGTAAGTAAACAAAAAACTAGAAAAACATACAATGAAAATTTAATAAGATTGACTCTTAGATTGCTAGTGGTAAGGAAAACATGTTGGTTTTTAAAATTGAAGGCAAGCATTCATAGAAGAGTTTCTCTTTGGGCAGCAGAGGCAAAGCTGCCATGAAAAGATGTTTGGTGAAAGGGCAAATCTTATAACCATCAAGGGTACAAGCACACCAGGACATTTTCTGGATTTAAGAGGGATCCTGCAACCACCTGGGAAGTCATCCAGGTTTCCCAGTCTAAAAAGAAAGTAGGAGGGAGGTGGTTCTAGAAGGGTAATCTGCAACCATACATGAATAGGGAGTTAAGTGAAAATGAATAAGAAATAGACCAAAAAATAAGAAAATGACATTAGGATATTGGACTATACATTCCTAAGTCCTTTCTGAGTGTAAAATACTATGATCTCCTAGGACAGACACTGAAGGTTTAGTAAGGACAGGACTTCAGAGAATCTCTTCTAATTATACAGGAAATATTTCCTGGAAAAAGTGACCTAGGGATGTATAAGATCTTCTACAAGGCAAGACTGCTGATATAAATAGAAGCAGAGAAGAGTTCCCTATATAGCCGACATTTATTAAGTGCTATGTCCCAGAGGTTATATACTAAGCATTTAACATACATTATCATTTACTTTAATCCTCTCTAAAATTCTAATAATAGTTGCATACTATAATTATTCTCATTTTACATTTGCGGAAACTAAAGATTCACATAGCCAGTAAGTGAAAGGTACTAGAGCCAGTTATTTTAAGCCACTATGTGGAAGTGTCCCAGTTCACCAGATCATGACATTTAATCTGAGGTGCTTGGTATAAGAACAGACATTCTAGCCCCTCCCCTGAAGCTTTCAGGAAGTAGATTCTAGGATGGAGCCTGAGTATAAATTTTTTAATAAATGCTCTAAGTTAGTTTTATGATCAGCCTTGTTTGAGAAGCAGCGATTCAGTACCATAAAAAAAGAGGAAACCAGGTTTACTATATCCCAAAACTAGGAAATGCTGGAAGCTGAAAGGCTGTGTGATGGAAGGTACGGAATATCCAGCCTTAAAGCTGGCTGGAAGCCTAGAGCCCCCACAGCAGCATTACTCTATGAGGCTGCAGCAGTGCTTGCTGCAAGCACAAGTATATGTGCTTGCAAGACACAGTCACCTTCCTGGCTCCATCCCATGGAAGCAAACTGCCCTTGGCTTAAAACTCTTATAAACCACAGTTCAGAGAACCAGACTCCAGCATTCTTTTTGAAATGTTTACATGAAGTAAAAACACAAGAAAAATGTGGAATTATCCATGTGGAATTACCTAGGAAGGGATCCTTTCTGACGAAAAGCAGGGAAAAAGGAATATGAACTAGAACAGAGATCTTAAAATATTTAATTTTAAGGAGAATGGAATTGGTTAATATTTTTAACCTAGTTATTTCTCTTCTTTGTTGTCTTTGTTAACTGTATACTGAAATAGATTTTTTAAAAGAAAGGTCTTTCTTTTGAATGAACAATGAATATATTATAATATTCAATCTACCTTCTTGATACAAGAATTCTGAAAAGATTGTACAATTAATTCAACACATCAAACTTCAAAGAGCTGCTACGGTATCAACATACTCTTCAAGGGATCCATGGGGAAACCACCAATTGCACATTCAAATAAACATACCCATAGCAGACTGGGGCTTATTAGTGTTCATGCTTCAATAAATTCGACAAACATTTATTGAGCCCCTACTGTGTGTCAGGCACTAGGACTATAGTCTATGGGTAATACAAAGATGAATACAATAGTCTCTATCTTAAAGAAATTTATGATCAACTAATGTACACAAATAACTCTAATATAAACTCTAAACATCACGAAAGACCATAAAAAAGTGTTCAAGGAGTTCAGATTTCTTCTAGGTTCTGAATAGTCCTCAGGGAGGAGAAGACATTTGGGCTAAGACTAGGATGGGGAAAATTTGTAAAGAGAGCTTTTATAATTCTTTTTTTGTACCTTAATGTTCTCATCTTTAAAACAGGCATAATAGTAGTTCTCATGGTTACTCTGCAATAATGATCTCAGGGTCAACCCAACTTCATGGACAGTTCAGAAGCAACAGTCACTTCTCAAAGAATGTATATACTTCCCACTGCCTGTTATTAACTCATTGCTTCTATCTCCAGGGTAACCTTTCAAAACATTTCAGAGTGATAAAGCATAAGCCTTACAGCAGACAGGTTACCTCTGGCAAACCCCATAAAAGTGTACCATAGGGATGAGTGCACTGTGTAGCTGTATACAAATTGCTGGCTATTTGTATTTGGGCTATGTTGAGGTGAACCAGTCAGGTAAACTCTCTTCTGTGAGTAAAGGGTAAAGGAAATATCACCCTCTTAATTTGTTCAACAAAATGACTCACATCTGTCCTGACTTTTTTTTTAAATGTTTGTTTTTTTGTTTATTGTGAGAGAGAGGGCACAAGTAAGTGAGGAGCAGAGAGAGGGGGAGAGAGAGAGAGAATCCCACACACTGACAGTGCAGAGACTGAAGCAGGGCTCGAGCTCATCAACCATGGGATCATGACCTGAGCTGAAGTAGGACGCTTAACCGATGAGCCACCCCGGTGCCCATCTTGACTTTTCTGGTCCTGCTGCCCTACCTTGATTCAAGCCCTTATTCCTTCACTACTAGAGTACTATATCATTTCTTCCAAATGATCTCTTGGTACCTAAGCCTTCCCACTTCTGTGCTTTTACACAAACCACTGTCAGACTGATTTTCCTAACATAGTATTCTGTTCACATTACTGTTTAAAAGTCCATCAGAGGCTCTCTCTTGCTGTCCAGAAAGAATCCAGACTCCATGGCCCACCATTCTTGACTCTTCACAACTTGGACCCAGTGCACTTGTCTCATCTTAAATCCCACAACACTCCTATGTCTGTGCCTTCACTTATGCACCTCTCACTGACTAAAGCACTTAACTCATTTTCATACATCAAAATAGAAACAGAAACCATCCTTCAATGCCTGCCTACTTTAACTCCAACCCTCCCCCAACATTTTGTACATACAGCTTTGAACTGCACATATTTTGGTACATGGCTATATTCATCAGGGTAAGTAACATTACTGCTTACTGTTAATTTACAATATTATTTACAATACTTATTATGGAAATAGCCGAAATGTCCATTGACTGATAAATGGATAAAGAAGATGTGGCGTGTATGTGTATACATACACACATACACATACACAATGGAATATTATTCAGCCATTAAAAAGAATGAAATCTTGCCATTTGCAGTGATGTGGATGGAGCTAGAGAGCACTCTGCTAAGTGAAATAAGTCAGAGAAAGACAAATAACATACGATTTCACTCATATGTGGAAGTTGAGAAACGAAACAAGTGAGCATAGGGGAAAAAAGAGAGAGAGGCTAACCAAGAAACAAGACTCTTAACTACAGAGAACAAACTGATGGTTACTAGAGGGGAGGTGGGTGAGGGGGATGGGTAAAATAGGTGGTAGGGATTAAGGAGTGTAATTTTTGTGATGAACACCAGGTGTTCTTTTTTTTTAATTTTTTTTTCCAACGTTTTTTATTTATTTTTGGGACAGAGAGAGACAGAGCATGAACGGGGGAGGGGCAGAGAGAGAGGGAGACACAGAATTGGAAACAGGCTCCAGGCTCTGAGCCATCAGCCCAGAGCCTGACACGGGGCTCGAACTCACGGACCGCGAGATCGTGACCTGGCTGAAGTCGGACGGTTAACCGACTGTGCCACCCAGGCGCCCCTACACCAGGTGTTCTATGTAAGTGTTGAAATCACTAAATTGTATACCTGAAACTAATACTACACTGTATGTTAACTAACTAGAATTTAAATAAAAACTTTAAAAAAAACATTAGCTGCTTATAATGTAATAGAATAATACAATATTGTTTCCTGTGCAGAGCTTTGCTTATTTTAGGTACTTCAATAATTTGTTTAATTATACAAACATTTAGTAATATTATTATTTAACATTTATCAACTATGTTTTAGGTGTTGTTTAAATTCTTTTTTTAAAAATTTTTTAATGTTTATTTTTGACAGAGAGAGAGAGAGAGACAGAGACAGAGACAGAGCATGAGTGGGGGAGGGGCAAAGAGAGAGGGAGACAGAATCTGAGGCAGGCTCCAGGCTCTGAGCTGTCAGCACAGAGCCTGATGTGGGGCTCGAACTCACAAACCGTGAGATCATGACCTGAGCTGAAGTCGGACGCTCGACTGACTGAGCCACCCCAGCTCCCTGAGGTGCTGTTTAAATTCTTTACACGCATTATCTCATTCTGTCTTCTCAAGAACCCTCTGAAGTAGGTACTGTTATTATCCCTTGTAAGGGATGAAGAAACTGAGGCACAAAGAGTAATTTGCCCAAAGTTACACAACTAATAAATTGGACTTAACTGATGCTCTTCATGAATATACTATGCCAGCTCTAATGTTTTTAAGGTGCTTTACGATATAAAAAGCACTTTCACGTACGTGATTTTCATTTCAGATGTGGAAACCGATGCTTAGTGGCAGGCCCAGAGTTATCCAGTGAGTCACAGAGTGAGGACTGGAGTACTAGAAGCCATTCCTCCTTCGTGCTTCAAGGAGTCACAGCAGTATACTCTCACAATAAAAACAAAGACAAGCAGGTGCCAAAAAACTGGAAATACAGACAAGGAGTTTTTCAAGATCAGTGTGTGAAACTGGCGTATTCTTAGTGCCAACTAGCCATTGGGCAATGTGACCCAAGTAACAAAATAGGGACGTCACATCCATTGAGCTTGCCTTTTTAAAACCCCTGACATAATCAAATTCATATTGGCTTAGGGAGGAGTATTTGTTCTTCAGTTTCTGGGAAACGTCTCTGTCTTAGTTTGGTTCCCCCCAAATAAGACAAGAATTTGGGTTAAAGTGGTTTACCTTAGAGATGATTCTAGGAAGCATGAGTAAATGAACTGTGAGAGAGGGACAAGGAAGATGGAGATAACAATAAAAGTGTATTACCAAGATGGTTACTGGGTAAAGGTAGCTCCATTAAACCTGGATCATTAAGAAATATACAGAATTTCCCTCCAGAATTGCCTGACTCCAAAACAGAAGGCTAGAGCATTTAGCTACAGCCCCAACTGGTTGGGAGTGTCCTGGAGGCATTAACTTCTCTCACTTCTGGCCTGCCTTTGACGTAGGTCCAGCAAGTTCTGTAGTTTTGGAGAAGAGACTGAGGCGGAAAGATGAACCACACAGTGCATGTTTGAAGTGTGAGTCAATATGAGCCTGAGTCTGAACTTGAATCTATTGTCCACCAAAGCTGTGGTTGTAATCAGAAGTACACTGAGGCGATACAATACAGGGCACCAGGGACCTCTCTTCTACCAACTGAATTTCACCTGAACTTCATGACCCTGAGATCAAGAATCGGATGCTCTAGCAACTGAACCAGCCAGGTGCCCCACACCTGAAGAACTTTTAAATCTCCACAAGTGGATCCTGAGAAACTTAACAGGAACCCATGGGGGAGGGGAAGAAAAAAAAAAGAGGTTAGAGTGGGAGAGAGCCAAAGCATAAGAGACTCTTAAAAAATGAGAACAAACTGAGGGCTGATGGGGGGGGGGGCGGTGGGAGGGAGGGGAGGGTGGGTGATGGGTATTGAAGAGGGCATCTTTTGGGATGAGCACTGGGTGTTGTATGGAAACCAATTTGACAATAAATTTCATATATTTTAAATAAATAAATAAATAAATAAATAAATCTCCACAAGTGACCTATGGATTACTTTTTGGATCGTAACTCTTTGGCATATCCTGACAAATCTACATAGTCAAAATATATATACTAATCATAATAATATACCTCCAAAAATATAGATCCTAATCTTTTAAAAATTTCCCACTTAAAAACTGAGACCAACATAGCCTATACTAAGCTCAGAATCAAAGTTACCAGTTTAGATATATCAAGTTTATTAGATTTTATGATAAATGCCTGAGGGTACTATTAAAAGATGATAGTTTAATAATATAAATTTGTAATGTAGAAAGCAAAAATAAATTTATCAAGGTACTTTGAAAAGATTTCAGTTAACACTAGTGTTTTTTCCCCTTGTGAATATAGATGAGTTGTAGTAGTATGAGAAATAAAGAGTGTAAGTTTTAGAATCAGACAAACCAATTAAATAAGTGGATGAATTTGAGCCAGTGGATCAGTCAGCTATTGCTGCAATAATGTTATGTAATAAATAACCCCCAAATTTCAGTAGCTTATAATAATAACCAAGTCTTTGGGCAGATTGTGATTCTGCTCAGCCAGGATGGGCTTAGATTAGGCTCAGGTCTACTTTATGTTTCTCCTTATTCTCTGCAGAATAGGGGCTATGCAGGCAGGTTCTTTTCGTGGTGAACAGCAGAAGCACATGAAAGAAACCAGTTTACGTATGCACATCCTTCTGCCCACATATGCTCGGTCAAAGAAAGTGGCATGACTAACATCAACATCAGTAAGATGAGGAAATATACTCTGTCTATTCTTGAGGGAGGTATTGAAAAGTCACATGGCAGAGGGAAGCAGAGCAGAATTGGGAATGACAATCTAATCCACCTGACCTATAAAATAGGAATAATGATATTTACTTTAGCATGTGTTATAAGGATTAAATTAAGGTAATTCATGTGAATTGGATATTATAGTTCTGCCGCAGAGTAATTGATCACTAAATATTAATTCCCTCTATTTTATCCCCTTCCTTATCTATTAGGAGAAAGGCAGACAGAAGCAATGCTTCTCTTCTTTAATTAAATAGAAAAATAGTCAATCTTACTAGGCAAAGTGAAGAAAAAACACTTATTAACTAATTTTTATTTCATCCTTGAACTTTTAGTGTTTATTTCCTACCACATTTCCACCTACTTAACTTCAAAATAACCATCAAAATCAGGAACATTGACATACTGCTACTGCATACTAATTCTCAGACTCCATTAAAGTTTTCCAAAGAATTGTCTAAAGAATCCAATTCAGAATCATGCAATGCAGGGGCCCCTGGCTGGTTCAGTCAGTGAAGTATGCAACTCTTGATCTCAGGTTTGTGAGTTTGAGCCCTATGTTGGGTATAGAGATTACTTAGAAAAATAACATCTAAAAAACCAAAACCAAAAACAAAAATAAAAACAAAAAAACAATCAAACATTTGTCTAACACATTAGTATCCTTTAATCTGAAAGTTTCTTAGTCTTTAATTGACTTTTATAACTGTATTAGTTTTCTACACTGTATAACAATTGCTACAAACTTAGTTTAAAACAATATATGTTTATAATTTAAAATTTAATCAAGAGTCCAGGCCTGGCTTAACTAGATTCTATGCTTCAGGGTTTTACCAGGCTGAATTGTATGTGTCAGCCAATGCTGTGGTCTCATCAGAGGCTACCGTGGGTATATATCTGCTTCCAAGTTCCCTCAGGTTGTTAGCTGCTTCAGGTCTCTTGCTGGAAGCCACTTTTAGCTCCTAGAGGCTATCCACAGTTCCCTGCCATGTTAGCTTCTCTAACATTACCATTTATTTTATGGCAATTTACCTTAAGGACAGTAAGGGGGAGTTTCTGGCACCTCTGCTAACAAGATGGAGTCTTATATACATCATAGATAATTATGGAATGACATCCCATCACCTCTGCCATGTTGTATTGGTTAAAAGCAAGTCACAAGTTTGCTGAAACTGAAGGGAAGTCCATTACACAAAGGAATGGACACCAAAGGACAGGTATCTTTGTGTGTGTGTGTGTGTGGGGGGGTCATGTTAGGTTCTGTCCACAACAGTAACCTTGACACTTTTGAAAATTGTAGAATACTCCTCACTTTGGGTTTTTATAAAATGTGCTTCAGTTTGGATTTATTTGGTATTTCCTTATGATTACATTATGATTAGGTAAAGAATCTTTTTCTAGAATATCACAAAAAGATGTTGAGCTCTTCATATTGCTTGCTGTCTCAGAATTTGTGTGCCCTATTATTAATATTCAAATTGACAATTTGAATTAAGTAACATCTCTTTTCCCTTATGTGATTATTAAGTGTTCTGTGGAAAGATGCTTTAAAACTGTGTAACTATCTCCTTCTTCATCTATCAATTTAGTTATTTAATAACTAAATTTAAAATTTTAGTTATTTAGTCAGTATGGTCTTGTGGTTTATTGTTTAATTCAATGTTATCTTGGTGCTCAAATTATCCCAGATTTAACCAGTAGAAGTTCCAAGTTTGCTTGTGTGTTCTTTTAACATGACACCATCATTCTTTGAGTACTTCCTTACTCTCTGACACAATATGATATCCAGGCTCATGCACTTTCCTTGCTCTAGTGCATTACTCCAAGAAACCCTTTACCAGCGTTCTGTGTGCAGATTCACATTACTGTCTGGGGTCACTTGCTCTCAGCTTGAAGAACTTCCTTTAGTATTTCTTGTGAGTCTGCTGGCAACAAATTCTCTCAGTTTTGTTTATTTGGGAGTCTTTCTTTTGCCTTCATTGTTGAAAGCACTGCTGGGTATAGAATTCTTGGTTGTACTTTTTTTTTTTTTTAATCTTTGACTACTTTAAATATTTTAACCCACTGCCTTCTGGCCCCTATTGTTTCTGCTGAAAAGTCAGCTCATAATTTTACTGAGGTTCCTTATAACTGACTAATTTCTTTTATTTTGCTGCTTTCAAGATTTTCTTGTCTTTCATCATTTTTACTATGCTGTGCCTGCAGTTCTCTTTGAGTTTACCCTATTGGGATTTTGTTGAGCTTCCTGAGTATGGAGGTTATTATTTTTCAATATATTTGAGAAGTTTTCAGCCATTATTTCTTTGATATTTTTGTTTATTCTCCCTTCCTTCTGATACTCCCATTATTTGTATGCTGGTGTATCTAATGGTGTCCCATATCTCTGAGGCTCTGTTCATTTTTCTTTACTCTTTTCTCTCCCTGTTCTTCAGCTTGTAAAATCTCTATCAGTCTATCTTAAAGTTCACTAATTCTTTATTATGCTAATTCAAATCTGTTGAGATTCTCTAGTCAATATTTTATTCCAGTTATTGTACTTTTCAACTTCAGAATTTCCATTTAGTTCATTTTTATAATTCCTCTTCGTTGACATTTCCTATTTGATGTGACAGTGTCATCACACCTTCCTTTGTTTCTTTAATCATTCTTTACTTTAGTTCTGTAGATATGTATATAAAACCTACTTTGAAATATTCTATTAACATTTATTAAAATATTATTAAAATATTATTATTTTAAATTAATTTGTCATCTGGTTGCTCTCAAAGGTAGTTTATAGATCTGCTTTTTTCCCTGATGTATGAATCACGTTTTCTTATTTTTCTGTATGCCTCATAAATTTTCATTGGAAACTGGACATTTTGGATACTATATTGTAGCAATTCTGGGTACTGCTACCCCTTGTCCCCTATAGTGAGCTTGTTATTTCATTATTTTTTTACTGACAGGTTGGATTATTTTAGTGACGTCTATTTTTCTCCCACATTGTTACATTGCTGATGTTGTTCCTCTAGGAGGCAGAGTTTTGGGAATGTTCATAGTCACTCAATCTCAGACCACACCAAGCTGTTAAACTACACTAATTGCAGGGCTGATTGCTCTACTGTTTTCAATAATGCCCTAAGGAATTAGTTCTTGTACAAACAGATCCAATCAAATTGTGGCTCTTTTGAAGGAATAGTTTTAGATGTCAGTGTTTGATATTTGTTCTAAACCCAGGAGGGATCCTCCTAGCTGTCTTATTTTCCTTTCACTCCTGCAAACTAGCCAGCCTTAGTCTTGGCTATATCAACTGCCTTTTACTACATATCTACTATTTCTGAGAACACCCTTAGGCTTAAATTTTTCCAGTCTCTGTTGTAAATGAAGACAGTTACTTTGAGAAAAAATTAGGAGGTATTTGGTTCATGGCCTGCCTCTCCCCTAAGACAAACTCTCTGAGTAAGGGCCCAGGAGCTGAGAGGAGGGACAATGAGGTCCTCTTAACTTGCTTCTTCTGGTAGGGAGCTACCATGTCAGGAGCTTGGGTAAGGGTTATCAGGGTCCCAACCCTTCTAGGATGCTACTCCCAAGGTAGAGCCTCTCTACTACAAGCAGGATTGGACACAAGAAGGGATCCCTACTCTTCCTGAACTCATTCAGGAATTAGCCTGAGCAACAGGCAGTTGGGGGCAGGGTGAGAAATGCTAGGATCCTGCTAGTCCCAGGAAGAAAGCCCTCCAGCTCAGAGCTGGGGAGTGTATGTGGGGGGGTGGGGGGGGGGGGAATCTCTGCCTCCCTGATTTGGGAGGGGAGAAAGAGGGAGTGGTCTGATTCAAATACCATACACTTGCCTTTCTTACCTAGTTATTTTTCTTTTTTTTAACTTAGATTTTCCTGAGTGGATGTTTTTTTCATTTGCTATTTGCATTAGGATCATTTCCAAAGGTTTTAATAATCTGTTTTTGTTTGTTGTTTGTAATTTTGACCAGTTTTTAAAAATAATTTTGACCAGTTTTGACCAGTTTCACTGGGGAGCAAGTCAGAAGAACAACTCATGTTGTCATGCCGGCAATTAATCTCACAGCATTTTAAACATTTTAAACTGAATTTTTAACTTAGCACTGTTGTTTTTGTGTAGTCATGACCCACGGCCCATATACATTTCAGAGTTTCTACATATCAGAGTTCTTTTACATTATCCATCACTGCATCTTTTCCCAGACCTTTGCATTGTCTGTTCTCTCTGCCTAGAACTCCCTTTCTCCAGATATTTGCAAGGCTTACTCCCTCTCTTCCTTCAGATAATTGCTCAAGAATCATCTTTTTAGCAAGGCTTTCTTTCACTATCCTATTTAACATTGAATTCTCCATCCCTTCTTATCCCCCTTTTGTGTGTGTGTTGTTTTGGGGTGTTGTGTTTTTTTTTTTTTTTGTCATTTTTGGTCAGAGATTTTTAAAAAAATCTCTTTTGTTCACTGCTGAATTCTTAGCACCTTCAAGTATCCTGCACATAGTAGGCACTAAAAAAAGTTATTAAAATAATATTCTTAACATCTTATGCATTATTAATTCAACTAATGTAGATCAATGATTGTAAATTGTGATAGTAATTGATAGCTAATAATAAGGTTTCCTACTCTTCAGACATGGAAATTGAGGTACAGAGAAGTTGAATACCACAAGGCCACAGATGAGAGATGAGAGAAAAAAATTATGGAAAATGAGAACAGACTTAGGGAACTCAGCAACACCATCAAGCATAATAACATTCGCTAAATAGATGTATATATCCAGCAAGGCTATCATTCAGAATAGAAGTAGAGATAGTTTCCCAGACAAACAAAAGTTAAAGGAATTCATGACCACTAAACCAGCCCTATAAGAAATGTTAAAGGGACATTTGAGTGGAAAGGAAAGACCATAAATAAGAGTATGAAAAGTAGGAAATACAAAAGCAGTAAAAATAAGTGTATCTGTAAAAATAATTCAAGGGACTCAAAAAATAAAAGGGTGTATAGTATGATATCATATACCTAAAACAGGGGGAGGAAAGGAGTAAAGAATGGGTTCAAACTTAAGTGACCATCAATTTAATACAGTCTGCTATATACAGAAGATATTATGTACAAACCTAATGGTAACCACGAATCAAAAACCAGTAATAGAGATGCAAAAAATAAAGAGAAAGGAATTCAAGTGTATCACTAAAAAAGCCAACTAATCATGAGAGACGAGAACAAGAGAAGAAAGGAATGGAAAAAAACTACAAAAACAACCATTAAACAAGTAACAAAATGGCAATAAATACATGCCTATCAATAATTACTTTGGATGTAAATGGACTAAAAGCTCCAATCAAAAGACAAAGGTTGATAGAATGGATAAAAAAACAAGACCTATCTATATGCTACCTACAAGAGATTCATTTCAGACCTAAAGACACATGCAGATTGAAAGTGACCAGATGGAGAAGCATTTTTCATGCAAATGGATGTGAAAAGAAAGCCATGGTAACGATACCTATATTGGACAAAATAGAGTTTAAAACAAAGATTGGAAATAATCTAAATGTACAGCAATAGTAAATTTAAAAAGAAAGTATAGTATATCCATACACTAGAATATTATGTAGAATATTATGTAATCAATAAAAATTGCATTGTGAAAGAACACACAATAGTATAAAAAGATATTCTTAGTATACCATAAGGTTTATTTCAAAAGATAGTTATAGGTCACCTGGGTGGCTCAGTTGGTTGAGTGTCCAACTCTTGATTCCAACTCAGGCCATGATCTCACCGTTAGTGAGACTGATCACCTCATCAGGCTCTGTGCTGACAGTGTGTAGCCTGTTTGGGATTCTCTTTCTCTCCCTCTCTATCTGCCCCTTCCCCACTTGTGCTCAGTCTCTCTCTCAAAATAAATATAAATCACCTTAAAAGAAGGTACATATACATTTTATATGTATATAAATGAAGAATAAAGAGTAAACATGAAAGAAACCAAAATATTAATAATGTTATGAGTCCCTATAGAATTATGGATTATTTTCTTTTCTGTATCTTATATTTGTTTTCTAAACTTTCTGTAATAAACATTACATTTATGTAAGAAGAAATAAGAAATAAAATTTTTATTCACGATTGAGGCTTAAGCATTAAAAACACTTGAACATTATTGAGGATTATAAGGAAACTATTGCCATTAGCAGATTACTTGTTCTCCTTTGTAGTGATTTCTCTGCAACTTGTCATACTATTTCACAATTTTGTCCTGGACCTTATCAAAATCCATGAACATATATGATCTGAACAAAAATTAACAGAAATCTTCAAAACAGCTATGAGGGACATTGTTTTTGTGAACTGATGGTCAGCACTCTAGGGACAATGTGTCTTCTGTTTTACCTTAGATTTTATTTCTGGGCTTAACAGTGCTTTGCTCCTATCAGTGTTCATTCATTTATTGAACCAATGCTAAATGAATATTAAATTACTGAAGGCAATTTCTGCCTAATTGCTGACAGCACCCTACAGAATTTGCTATGAGATGTACATAAACTGTAACCTGCCAAAATGAGAACCCGAAACTGTTTTGGGAGATATAATTAGGGACAATTCTCTTTGCTTTGTTACCTCTGAATTAGATTTAAAATAAATAGTGTTGATCCCAGAATGGCATGTGTGTAAAAAGTTCACATTTGTCTTATCTCATCGATATTTTGTAATAAGATTTTAATAGGTCTTCTGTTTTGATCTCACTTGCTGTGATCCAATGTGATTACAATAGGTTAGACAAACCGTAAAACTCCTAAAAGTACGGAGCAGTGTGGAACAATTGCCATGATTTTAAAGAGACATTTGTCTTGCCTATGCCATTGTCTAATTGTTTTTCAGTTGCAGACATATTTTCTAAATTAAATTTATTTTTTATCTGTGGGATATACACAGGAGCTCTTATCTTCAGGCATGCTTTTGACCTATAACTTTAGTAATTTGAATCACCCACACAAGCTCAAGGAAAGTGCTGTGAACATAACAAGTCCTTATCCAAGTCCAGTGTATTTGTTCACCTAGTTTACTGCCTTACCATCTGCCCTTCACTTCTGGAGGACTTGCAATAAAGCAGGAGCCAAAGTAAAAGCAGATACCCCACTGCTATCTATTTAACTTTCATTAAGTGAGTTGGTGCAGTGCTCAGGCGCCTTCTCAAAACCAGCCCATCATCTAAGAGTATTTACATAAGACTCTTTGCATTATATTCCGACCTCTGCAACATTAGTATTAACTACTGACATCTGTCAAGTCTGACTGGTAAGTGCTTTACAGTATCAATTCATCCCAAGCAAAAAGCATTTCTGAGTGCTGCAGTGCTCTTGTTAATGCCAATAAGAAGTATCAAGGCTCATATGACACCTAGCAGAAATTAGTACCCACATTCAAAGAAAAGTCTTTGTTATTTCCCGAGTATTATGTGGACTTTATTGAGATGACTGCATCTGACACCTGCTGTAATATAAAATGCAGCTATAATTAGCCAACTGATGCTCACTGCAGTTTAGGTCGAATCCCTTCTGTGGGAATTATGCTTTAAAATATTCAGAACTCCAAGTGGCTCTCATTACATTTAATTTTAACTTAGAATTAGGTGGTCTAGAAAAAAAATTTAGGATTGTAATAGCCCCCTGCTGAATGCCACACAGCAACATGAAAACCCATAGGGTTTTTCCCCCCTTCTAAATTAAAAAAAAAAAAGGAGAACAGCAGACTACACTAGAGCCTTCAATTGAAGTCTGGCTTTGCTTAATTGTACTTTTTGCACTCATCAGTCTCTCCTCTTCAGAGCAAGCTACAAAAATTGCCTGAATAGCCAAAGAAAAGTTTCCCACAGTCACTGGCCACAGAAAAACACTATTGTCCTTCCTCACAGTTTGATGGACAACATTTCTATAAATGGGTAGCCAGCCTGTCAATGGTACCCTTGCTGAAAAGGCAAAAGAAGAGAACAGATTCTGCCAATATCTGACAAAGCATGTTAACACATAATCAGGCATTCAGTAGTCAGGCAGCTGCCCCTGGGACCTTCATCACACAGGTGCCTTTAAGCCATTTCCTATTCACAGATAAAGGAAACAAGCAGGAGATACCTGGGAAAGGAGCAGTCTATTATGGCTTGCCAAACGTCCATCTTCTAGGCTGTGTGTATAAAAGTAGAAAGAAGAAAAAGGAAACTGTGGTTTCAATTGAAAAACTGTAAAATAGCAGAACATTTACAAAACCTATCATTTAAGCTGTGGTGTTTTTTCCCTTTCCTTTTCTATTTATTTATTTTTAGGAGGGATGGATTTGTTTGTTTGTAAGACAGAGCACTCATATCTAATAACAAAGGTCTATTTTCCTCAGTGGCTTGTCAAATGCATTTGTCCAAAAGTCCCTTCACATACAGGCCAAAATACTTACCTGGTCTAATTGAATTTACTTTGTCACCTTAAGTGATTTTTTTCTATACACACACATACATACACACTCCATTTTAAGTGATGTCAACGTGGTAATGGGGTAGATGATTCTCCAGTAAGGCAGAACCTCTGGACTATCTCTTGAGGAACCACCAAAATAAATACTTGAGAACGATTACCATTGTTCATTTTTTTGTAACTGCTTAGGCTAAGGACATTAGTACCATACTGCACTGCTCTACCCAGTTAGAGGAAGTATCAGACCTTAATACTCAATTAAGCCAAAGGCCCCATTAGCATATGCATGCGTATGTGTGTGTGTGTGTGTGTATAATATTTTCAAGTTAAAATTTAGTAATTTTACTTTAAGACCATTTCACATCAAAATTTCATGATTTAGGATTGTTAAGGCTGTTAAATATGAATTTCTATTTTATTTCTTTGTTTTCATTTTACTTATCACCATACTCTCAGATCTTCTATACTCAGTGTATGCAGCAGATATGGGAAAGAACCAGGAGTACAACTTTGGGAAGTGATCAAATCCTCAGGGACCTTAGATTGACTAAATGTGGTCCTTGGGGTACAGTTTGAACACTGACATTCATAACCATAACTTCTCCTCTAAAAGGCAAGGTACTATAAAACTACTGAGGAACAACAAAGTCAACACAGTGATATAAATCAAATGCCATGAGTTAAAGTACTGCTTTTTCAACTAACTTCTTGAGTTCTACTTATTTTGTATAGCTTCCTCATCTGAAAAATAGGATTGTATTATTCACCACAAACAGTTTTAGGGAGTAGTCACTGATGAAAGTTTCTGCCTTTGGGGTGGCCATCTGTTAAGTGGAATAAAACCTATTAGGGATCATGAACACTTAAGAAATAGAACACTGAATTCTCTGACTTAACATTTATTTTCTTCTTTACTTCTTCTTTTTACTTATTTCTAGAATACAAGTAAAATTATGAAATAAATTTTAGTGAATAAATCATTAATAATTAGGATTTACTAATTTTATAATCTTTACAAATATAAAGACGGGAAATTTTCATTAAATTCAACTCAACTCAATTCAATAATATTAAGTAGCTGCTTCTATATAATCATTGCCATCACTGCTACCATACCTATTATATCTAGCTACTTTATATATGTTTCATCATTTATTGACAACTCTGAGGCAGATCCAATTACTATTGACATTTTATTTGCTTATTTATTTAAAAAAAAACCACACACGGGGCTCAAACTCACGACCCCAAGATCAAGAGCCATATGCTCTAGCAGCTGAGCCAGCTAGGTACCCCTATTATTGCCATTTTATAGGTGAGGAATTCGAGGCTCTAGAAGCTAGGGTAGTTTAGCCTTCTCTACTTCTCTGTCAAGCTCACCTTGGATGTGAACCCAGATATGTCTCCTTCTAAAAACCATGCTTTTCCTATGAAACTATGGTTCATGCTTTAATTAATATAGGACACAATGAATTTTTATTTTTTCAAGACTTGAAAACACAGTATGCTCTTTTACGAGGTAGCACATGGGTACAGGGTATTAGGTAGCATATTTATATCTTATGATATATGTATGGGTCTTTTTAATAATTGTAACATAAGTTAAATCAACCTTTTATCTCCAGGTGGAATAACCAAAAGTTTTTTGGATAGCTGAATTAATTTTTCTTAACTATTTCTAGAGAGTTTCCATCAGTGACCAAATTTATACTTGAAAATTTTAACCAAAGACTACTTTTATCTCAAAGGCATGGTCTATCTCACCAACCAGATTGAAACACTTAAAGTCTAACAGGAACCCAGTCTTCAGCTTTCTCAAAACATTTTTGTAACAAAATATAACTTCCTCGGAATTTTTCCTTCAGGTGTATCCTTAAAACTCCTACAATTTAAAACACTCTTTTATTCTGGCTTTAGCTGAATCCACAGTTTCTTACTACTTCCCATTAGGTCAAATATAAAGGTTATAGCCTCATGTTCAAGTTCACAGAAAACTAATCCTAACGTACTATTTCAACTTTTAATCTTACCCTTTACTCCAGTTGAGCAAATCTCATCTCTCCTTCTTCCTTGCTCATTCTCATTTCTGGCTTCTTACTTGCTGTGTTTCTTATTAGAAATAACTTCTTTCCGGGGCGCCTGGGTGGCTCACTCGGTTAAGCGGCCGACTTCGGCTCAGGTCATGATCTCGCAGTCCGTGAGTTCGAGCCCCGCGTCGGGCTCTGTGCTGACCGCTCAGAGCCTGGAGCCTGTTTCAGATTCTGTGTTTCCCTCTCTCTCTGACCCTCCCCCATTCATGCTCTGTCTCTCTCTGTCTCAAAAATAAATAAACGTTAAAAAAAAAAAAAAAGAAATAACTTCTTTCCTTCTTTTGATTAAACTAAACCTAATATTTCATGTCCATCTAATGATATATCTTCTTCAAGGAAATTTTCTTAACTCACTTAACACTTATCTTTCCTTAATTTCACCTACCTTTTTGATTTTATTTTGTGGCCTATAAACCATTCACTGGAATGATATGATAGTCTGCCTCATCCTCCAGTTGTTTCATGGAGACCAGACCTATGTTTCCTGACAAATTATAGCCTCCTTGGGGGCTAAAGAAGAAATAAGTCCATACACAAATGAGTGAAGAATAAAAGTTAATCCTAATGCTCCATATAATATTCTCTTACATTTCTTCCTTTGAAGAAAGTTATCATCCATCAATATCCTTCTCGTCCTACAACTAGAAAAGGAAGCAACACTCAAATCTGGCTTGAACAGAGAATGAATTAAAAGAGTTGCCATCTCCAGTCCTTTCTAGATGAGTATAGAACTCATTAGTATACTAAGTAAGTCTGGCCTTTCTCCTTCAGAGCACATGAGGGGACTATCATTCTTGATCCCATTTGAAGTTAGCATGGCCATATCCTTTGCATTAGTCAAGTAATGTGATCAGAAGTAACAAAACATCACTTTTAGGGAGAAGCTTTAATATTTTGTGCTTATTTTCCATTTTACTTTTTCTTTTCCACAGTAATTGTGAAACAGTGTAGGTAGACCCCCTCTTCAGCCAGAGTCTCTAAATGAGGATAATGTACAGGAGAGTCCCCAGCCAACTAATGATGTACATGTAACAGGAGCAAGAAACAAAAACTTGTCATGTTTTAAGGCACTAAGGTTTACTACATCAGACTATGCCTGATGTAGTAGCTTACTTAGGTCAATATGGGAATCAATGTCAAGATATGAGAAGACTGAAAAACAGAATGACTAAATTAAAGCATCTTAAAATATAATCCATAAATATATAAAATTAGGCATTTCACTTTTTAATCTGCTGGGTAAAAAAATCAAGCTAAATAGATCCTTCAAACGTCTTCTTACTGAATTGTCTACAATTTCTTTTCTTTCTCGTCTTTGGTATCCATCATACTTTCAAACTCTATACATTATTTTAAAATTTTATACTGACCACAGACTCTACTAAAATGTTAACCACCACAAAATTTAGTGTTAGATTTCCATAACTTTTATATATGTAATATTTCTCATTGAATATTAAAATATCATTTGTATCCTTGTAGATACAGTTACAAAAGGATACGCATATTTTGGGCATTATTTTGCTGTTGGTATTGTCCAGGGAGTCAAAATAAGAAATCATAGATCTAGCTTTATTCACCTGCTTACAAGTTTCTTTTATTTAGTTATAGCATAAGTACACACTTTAAAAATTTTATTTATTGTTTTATTATCCTTGTTTCAAAAAAGAATATATAGCTCAAGTTTCAAATATGACATATGATAACTTACTGAGTATGCTTATTTTGTTTTTACTTCTATTCTTTTTTATATACTAAGATTCTGACAGATGCATTCCCCTCTGACTACATTCTTCACCATACATAAGTACTATATAGTTATGAATAATGAAATTTAAAAAGCACAATGAAAGAACAGCACAACTGTTTTTTATTTCTCACTCTTGAGGACTCATCGCAATATTTCCTGCTCCATATTAAGTTTGAGAGCTTCTGAGTAGTATTCTCAGAATTCTGATCTTTTGGAAAGAATAATGATTCAATTAGGGTTTTTTTTTTTTAATCATGATGATTACTTTATGATAATGATCTTATGTAGCTAAGATGTTGCACTTATATTGCACTTAGATGCAGCATTTCATTTTAGCAAATTCCAAGAATCATCCATGACTTTATTATTGTACCTGATTTTTATAAGTTCTTTATCCAAGAACCTCTTCATTCTCAATTGAAATGGGGATGCTATTTGATAAAGTGCAGTGATAACCAGTAGCAGCTGAAAAACATGACAAAATGAAGAATATCAGAACTATTTGAAAGCAAACCAAAAATTCCCATTTGTAGTCTTCAGAATCCACCTTGGAACTGGTTCAGAAACCTGTCATTCAGAGGTGCCTCACAATTCCCTTTAAGTTTCATTGGAGAAATCTAGACTTTAGTAACATATTTGATATAAAGCATTAGTTTCCTCCAACAATAAACACAGGGAACTATGGCTATACCACTATCACCATTTCTAATAACATCCTGCTAGCTTAAAACTGAAGCTGGCCAAATTGCTGACAATTTCATCTTCATTCACTGGAGTGGCGAGACATGGATAGAAATAGTATTTAAAATGAATTGTTTATTAGAGTGATTAAAGAAAAAAGTTTATTTTGTAAAAAGATTAACTATTTTTTCTTTTGCCATCCCCATGTAAGGTATTCAATTTATCTATGTTCATTCAACCAATGTTTATTGAACCCTATGTTATAGAAATGAAACCCATGGCATTGCACAGAAGTAAAAGGCAGGTTAGGATATATATCATAGGAGCAGAACAGACAATGCTGGTTCTCTCAAGAGAGCTTCCAGTTACAGGGGCCAGAGAATGTTTGGTGTGAGAGATGAGTCTTAAAAAATAGGTGAGATTAAAAAAAAAAAAAAGTAGGCGAGATTTTAGTTGGTATAAATGGGAATAATAAAATGACAAAATACGGGGCGCCTGGTGGCTCCGTCGGTTAAGCATCCGACTTCAGCTCAGGTCATAACCTCATGGTTTGTGGGTTTGAGCCCCACATCAGGCTCTGTGTTGACAACTCAGAACCTGGAGCCTGCTTCAGATTCTGTTTGTGTCCCCCTCTCCCTGTCCCTCCTCTGCTCACACTCTGTCTCTGTCTCTCAAAAATTAATAAACATTAAAAAAAAAAGACAAAATGAATTCAAGAGGACAACATGGGTGACAAGGAAATAAGTATACTATAGTAATTGCAGAGCACTTATACAAAAGGTAAGTATGAAAATGGGATGGTTATAGTCAGTAGGGTCAGAATTTTAGTTGTTGATGATGGTGATGGGTTTCAGAGAGGTGTGTTTAGATATAATGAAGTTGTCCTTCTTTGAGAGAGCTGAATCACTTTCAAAGAGGAAGAAGAAAGGAATGGTAAGAAGAGTTTAGCCCTGGAAATAAAAAAACAAAACCAAAAACAAAACTCTTCTTTCTTTGCAATAGGAAACCATCCTTCTTTACTAAGAACATCCAAGGTCAAAATTACCTATTGTGCCCTTCCATTCTGTACTCCTCCTCTATGTAAAGTATCTCAGCCCCTAGACCTATCTTTTCATCAACACATAGATTCATTTCAACAGTTATTGAGCACCTACTATGTGCCAGGAACAAGCATAGAGCCCGGCACATGGTTGATAATAAAAGTTTGCTGCTTGAAGGTAGAGATAAGGAAAAATTAAACAGCACTAGTTACCTGTAAATTTCTCAGTAAAGTTGGATGGATATTATCTGGTGAGAATGGAAAGGGTAAGTAGTGAATCAGATGTGTGAGCAGAAAGATCTGAAGCACCTTCTAAGGGAAGTGTGCTGGGGAATAAATGGGAGATCAATATCAAGATTGTCAAGCAGCAATGAGAACCCAGTTGGAGTAGGTTAGATTGATTTTGCAGTGGGCCAGGGGTACACATAGTGTTATGACGTTCTCCAAGAATACTACTTGAACAAAATTCTCTATTGGACAGGAAAAGGATCAGGGAAACACATAGGGTAGGGTAGGGTAGTGACTAAAGATGAGGGCATGGCAGAAAGATAGGGGTTTAATAAATGCAAAATGCAGCTTCTCATTTCCCTATAAGCAAGCCCTGTCTCCTCCAAATAACATGGTGTTACATGATATTTCTCTCATATTCTTAATCCATAAAAAATGAATTAGAACTATATTGTAAACTGTCCTATTCTAATATCACATTTTAACATGACTTCTGAAATAGCTGATGAGTAAACTAGTCTTAGAATTGTTTTATTTATATATGAATGTCCACAGAAGTATCCTCTTATGATAAAATTCTATACTAAACTTTCATAAAAATATACAAGTATTAAATGCAAGATGTAATAAAATTAATATTAAATAAATAACATTTACTTTACCATTGTGAGATTTGGGCAATCCCATACTATAAGCCTTAGAAATCATTTTTTAAAAATAAATTGGAGATCCTTCCAGAGGACATTAAATCTACACAAAGTAAAGAACAGCCTCTACTGGTTTAGCTATTAGCACATTCATTTATGCTGCTCATTGTCTAGTCAGAATTTATATATCCCATGTGTCTGCATATCTGAAATGACCATAAGAAAATATGGCAAAACTGCATTAGCTTATCAAAAAGTGATAGGATTGAATACATCACAATTCTAAAACTCTGTGGCAGAATTAGTATCTTTTATTTTAAATCAATTTTCTGACACCTGGATTTTCTTCAGTGTAGAGGGGTTCCTAGTCTAAGATGGACAGAAGCTGACTGATTCTGGCTATTTTCAATTCCTCTCGTTCAGAGGCCAGGTAGGTAGTCCAAGGAAGCTATTATGCAGTGGTCAAAAAAACATCATTCAAGAACTAAAAGGCTCTTCAGTATATGGAGTATTTTTCCTTTGGGAACCCTGAAATTCTCAGGATAGAGCTAGGTACACACCAGACACTCAAATACTTGTGTGACTAGACTCCATAAAACCCAAGGATGGATCTGTATCTCCTGTTCATAGTTGGATCTCCATTGCCTACCAAAGCATCAGATACATAATTGGTACTGAGGAGGAAGGAAGGCATGAGGTCCAGAAGTAGTTCAATTGTAAGTAATAACATTCTCCTGGGCAATATCTTGAAAGGGCCAGGCACTGAAGAAAACATCTGCACTTTAACAACTGTGTTAATAATAGCACATGTTATTAAATACCAAAAGACTTTGAAACCACTCACATTAAAAAAAATTTAGAAAATTGCATTCAAATTATAGATAATCTACATATGAAATCCCTTGCAGTTAACGTGTTGCTTAATAAACACACGTTTGTGGGGTGCCTGGGTGGCTCAGTCGGTTCAGCGACCAATTTCAGCTCAGGTCATGATCTCACGGTGTGTGAGTTCGAGTCCCGCGTCGGACTCTGTGCTGACAGCTCAGAGCCTGGAGCCTGCTTCAGATTCTGTGTCTCCCTCTCTCTCTGCCCCTCCCCCACTCATGCTCTGTCTCTCTCTGTCTCAGAAATAAATAAAAACACTAAAAAAAAAAAAATAAACACACGTTTGTTCCTGTAAATTTGGTATTTTCTTCCCCCGTGATTTAACTAACTCACCTTTTAGAGAAAGTTGTAAAACTGTATTTTAAATCTCAATAGTTTTATCTTTTTTTTTTTTCAAGGGGATACTGCTGTTGCCTGGGTACAAGAGCAGGAGGTAAAACCAGCTTAAGGGGCTTTGTTTATTATCATCATGGTAAGAGTTCAAAGCAATAACAAAAAAGGTAATATAGTTTATTATCCTCAGGGAGATTTTCGAAGTGTTCTGCTACCCCATTTGTATTGACAAAAATAAATTAGATGAAATTGACCGAAAAGAGAGCTCTCTATAGGAAGAGTTCAAAAGATGAATTATATTACCCTTCAGTTATTGCTAATAACAATAATTTAGCTTATTACTTCATTTTATAGTTTACAACATGCTTTCACTTACTCTGTCTCAATTGATTTGAACAACTTGTAAGTTAAGTCACTAGACCATTGATTTTTTTTCCCATTTCCTTGATTTTTCAAGCAATTCAGTCATCACAGAAAATTATAGGAAAAATTGTCAGGAAAGTATACAAAAAAAACCTACTCTAAACCAATCACAGTTAGTATTTTGGTGAATTTCCTTTCAGTCTTTTTTCTATGCATCATTCCAGTATTCGAGTTAACAATCTATACAGTTTATTATCCTATCTTTTTCTTTTGACATTATAACAACCATGTTCCCATTTTGAGTCTTTAAGTATCATTTGACTGAATGCACAAGATACTTCTAGTTTTTAAACATGTATAAATAGAAGGGTATTTGGGTATCTTTATGCTCAAAACTTTTTTTTTTTAATTTATTTATGTATTTTGAGAGAGAGAGCACAAGCAAGGGAGGGGCAGAGAGAGGGAGACAGGGAGAGGGGAGAGAGAGAATCCCAAGCAGCCTCTGCATTGCTAGCATAGAGCCCGACACAGAGCTTGAACTCACAAGTGGCAAGATTATCACCTGAGCCAAAACCAAGAGTTAGATGCTTAACCAAGAGTTGGAGACACTCAGGCACCCCAAAACTCTGTGTGTTTTAGAATAATTTCTTAGAATAGATGGCAAGATTACATTTACCAAATACTAGAAGCAGCGACAGGATTAGAAGGGATTTGATTTTATGTAGTCAATGTTCTTGCCTCTGAGAACAATCCTATTTTTACAATCCTAAAAAAATCTATAAAAAGTTTTCTTTGCATCCCCCTCAATGTTAAAGACAGAAGCCCTCAAATGTGTTTTCATTTTCTCATCTCACTACGTTCTCTGGTGAAGAAAGAAAACAGCTAGTTGCTATCTTAGTACAGTAAGATATTAAATGAATATATTTAATATGTTCAAAGAGATAAAAGAGATCAACAAACAAATAAAAACAGATGATAAAACACACAATTACTTAGTAGTTAAGAAAAATAACCAGACATTTTAGAAATAAAAACTATATTTTATATTAAAAAAACTCAGAAGATGGGCTAAATAGCAGACCAAATATAAATGAAAAGAAAATTAATGAAGAAAGATGGAACTGAGGAAAGCCCCCATCACCAAGATATAAGAAAAAATATAAAAGATGGGGTGCCTGGGTGGTTCAGACGGTTAAGTGTCCGATTTCAGCTCAGGTCATGATCTCCCAGTTCGTGAGTCTGAGCCCTGTGTCGGGCTCTGTGCTGACAGCTCAGAGCCTGGAGCCTGCTTCAAATTCTGTGTCTCCCTCTCTCTCTGCCCCTCCCCTGCTTGCTCTCTGTCTCTTTCTCTCAAAAATAAATAAACATTAAAAAATTTTTTTAATTAAAAAAATTTAAAAAAGAAAAACAAAATATAAAAAAATGACATTCATATTACATATTTTCAGGAGGAAAAAATAGAATGGTAGGTGGGCAATACAATACGTTAACCTAAAATGAGTAGCAATTTGGCAGAATTTTAAAATTTTGTCAAATGCTGATCAAAATTAAGTTAAAAAAAACTCATATCTGAACTCATGGTGAAGCTTGTGAAAAGTAAAGGATATTGACAAGCTTCCACAGAGAAAACACAGAATACTGTAAAAAATGAGAAAATACTGTCATTAGATTTCTCATTAGTAACACTGGTACTAGGAAAACAAACAAATACAAGACCAGAAAAATACTTTCAAGGTATTGAGGAAAAAGAAAACAAAACTTGGAACCTAGAAACCTTTGACAAGTCAAACTATCACTCAAGAATGATGACAAAATAAAGACTTTTCAGGCATACAGAAAGTTTAACGCTCACAGATCTTTGCTTTAAGATGTTTGGAGAAGTGGACTTGTAATTGTAGTTCTTGAAGCAAACTTAGTAGCAGAACCACTCTTTTAAGTGGTGTTAAATCAGAGTCAGAGAATGAACTTCTAAGAACAGTAGAATATTAGAGGTTGAGTCATTGTCAGGGACATCTGGGAATTATCTGTGCTTTGACCAACACCTTCTCCCTCTCTTATGAAAATGTAGCCCTGATAGTACTAATGGCTTAGCATAAATTTGGCTTTCCCAGTTCTGGAGGATGTTACCTGTGCCGAGTGTCACAACCACTGCATGAACTATAAGGGAATCAAAAGGCCTAATTGAAGCAGTGGCAGACCGCTACATCTGACCAAGGGGCAAGATTTATCCTCCCACTTAAATGACTAGGTGGGGGGTGGGGGGTGGGGGGTGGGAAGCAAAAACACAAAAAAGAAGCAACCGTTTTTTGGATATTAGATAATAGAAAGTATAGAACTGTCATCCCTGAGGGAAAGGAAACAAACAAGTTGAGCCCAGTAATTGTACAAGTTTGCTGCCTATAGACAGTTTCCAGTCTGCAGGTCAGGAAGATGGAATGCAAGTAAAGTCTTTGTCTCACTGGGTTGAAGAGACAGCAATCAGTTTGCAGAGTCCAGGCAGTTAAGAGTCTGTGGGACAGAGTATCAGAGAAAAGGGAGCTCTGCAGAGAGAGTTCTGGAGATCTATAGAGGGGTATCCTAGAATCTTTGAGTATTGATCCAGGTACATGTGAGAGGAAAGTACTCAAGACTTGAAACTAATAGGCAGAACAATTCCCAGTGCTCATTAGAGGGCTGGGGATAAGAATAGTTTGTTTTCACCAACAAGAGTGAAAAGCTCTTGCAATGCAAGGAACATTAACTAGAACACTCAGAATAGGTATTACCTTCCTTGTGGGGCTAAATTAGCCCTGACCTATGGCTATTCTAAACTTGCCAAGACAAAACTTAAAACCAAACCTCAAAAGCAGCTTATTACATGTAATTTAACTGCATTTCAAAATAAAACACTATTTAAATGAATGCTTCAAATTCCACAAACCAACAATGTAAAATTTATGTAATATTTGTGTAAAATGTCTGGTAACCAAAAAATCAGGAAAATATGACTGATAACCATAAGAAAATCAGTAGAAACAGACACAAAATTAAGAGATGATGTAACTAACAATGATATGTGAAATAGCTAATATAAATATACTCTGTATATTTAAGAAAATATGAGGAAACATGACATGATGAGGAGAGATGTGGAGGATATAACAGTGACTCAAATGGAACTTCTAGAGAAGTACAATATAAGAAATGAAAAATACAATGGATGGGATTTAGAACAAATTAAACACTTCAGAGATAATGCCAGTGAACTTGAAGACACAACAACAGAAATTATCCAAACTGAAGCATCAAGAGAAAAAGACTGGAAAAGAAATAAATAGACTTCTGAGATAATATTAGGTGGCCTAACAGATATATAGCTAGAATCCCAAAAGGAAAATAGAGAGAAGAGGTAATAGAAAAAAAATATTTGAAGAAATAAAATTTAAAATTTCCCCAATTGATGAAAACTACAAACCCACAGACCGAGGAAGTTCAATGAACTCCAAGTAGAATAAAAACAAGGCACAGCAGGGGCGCCTGGGTGGCGCAGTCGGTTAAGCGTCCGACTTCAGCCAGGTCACGATCTCGCGGTCCGTGAGTTCGAGCCCTGCGTCAGGCTCTGGGCTGATGGCTCAGAGCCTGGAGCCTGTTTCTGATTCTGTGTCTCCCTCTCTCTCTGCCCCTCCCCCGTTCATGCTCTGTCTCTCTCTGTCCCAAAAATAATAGTAATAAAAAAAAAAAACAAAAAAACAAGGCACAGCATAAACAAGTTGCTGAAAACCAGCTATAAAAAGAAAAATGTTAAAAGTAGCCAAAGGAAGAAAGAGACATATACAGCAAACTTCTCAATAAACCATGCAAGCCAAAAAATAATGGAGACACATCTTTAAAGTATTGAAAGACAAAAATACTCAAGATTTTTTTGTCCAGCAAATATATTAAAAGCTGAAAGCTCAATAATAATTTTGTACGTGTGTAGATTTTCCTGACTATTCTTGTCTGTTTATTTTTCCACATTAACTTTACTTTTTTAAAGATTTTTTTTAATGTTTATTTATTTTGAGAGAGAGAGCTAGCAAGCAGGGGAGGGGCAGAGAGAGAGGGAGAAGGAGAATCCCAAGCAGTCTCTGCACTGCCAGAAAAGTGCTCCATGAGGGCCATTCAAACTCATGAGCTGCAGGATCATGACCTGAGCCAAGATCAAGAATTGGATGCTTAAGTGACTGAGCCACCCCGGTGCCCCCATATTGACTTTAAAATGAACCTTCCAGGTCCAGAAAAATTTTTGTTCGATATTTGTATTGGGATTGTATCAACTTTATACATTCATATGGAAAGAACTGTCAAGCTCATAATGTTTAATACTTAGCCAAGAATGTAGGTCTTTTAATTTGTTCAAGTCTATTCAGTGTTTCTCAGAAGTGTTTTACAATTTTCTTTATATAGATTTTGTACATTTACTGAGAAACAAAAATCTTAAACATTTGGAACTACTGACTTATAAAAATGAATTAGAAATGAAGACTAACTACCTCTGAAATTAAATTACAAGTCAAAGGGGGAGAAAGTGGGATTGAATTTGTAAAGCTTGATTTATATGACTTTTTCAAAGAAAAAAATATTTTTAATGTAAAGTATTTATAAAAATAAGGTGATTCATAACTATAATAAAATAAAAGAAGAAATGCTAAATGTGTCTTTCCTCTCTTGAATGAGTCATTTTCTTTTACTTAGTGTATCTCTACCAAATGTACCAACCCACATACTGGTTTTTTATTTTATTTTTTTTACCAATTATTAAGAGAAGAGTGTTGAAGACTCCAAATATAATTGTGGATTTATATCTTTCTCCTTTCAGTTCTATTAGTTTTTTCTGATAATATGAAACACTTTTGAAGAACTGTTGTTGCTGCACAAACAATATTGTTAAAGCTTCTTGGTAAATTGGCCCTCTAACATTACATATTGCTCTTAGGATACCTACATTGTCTGATATTAAAATAGTCATTTTAATATTTCAAGATTTATTTTTATGGATACTTGCATGGTATTTTTTTCATCTTTTAACCTTTAAGCTATCTCTGTCTTTATATTTAAAGTGAGTTTCTTTCAGTCAGAATATAATTAGAACTTGGTTTTTAATTAGCCTGTAAATTTGAGTTTATATCATTTACATTTAATGTAACTATTAATATGGTTGAATTAAAAACTATTACCGTTAGTTATTTTCTATTTGCTCCATCTTTTTTGTTTCTTTTTTTCTGACATTTTAAAATTAATTATTTTATAATTCCTTCATATTTCCATTATTAGCTTATTAATTATATTTCTTTTAAAAATATTTTAGTAGTTACCTTAGGGCTTAAAATTTACATCTTTAATTTATCACAGTCTACTTTCATATAATATTATATTGCACCATGTACAATGGAGAAACCTTACAAGTGTACACTTACAATTGCTCCCTCCCGATTTGTGTTATACATTCCTCTTATGTATGCTATATCCACAATAAATTTGCCATTATTTTTGTTTTGGATAGTTAGTTACCTTTATAACAAATAAAAATAAGGAAAAGATGTCTTTTATATGTTACTTTATTTTAACTATTGGTTAAGGTCTTCATTTCATTGTGTAGACACAAATTTCTTTCTGGTATTGTGGTATTTTTGCCTTAAAGAGTTTTTTAATATTTCTTATAATGTAGGTCTGCTGTACTATAGGAACTATATTTTGTTTACATAAAAACAATCTTTATTTACCCTTCATATTTTTTTTAGTGTTTATTTTTGAGAGAAAGAGAGACGGAGCACAAGCAGGGGAGGGGCAGAGAGAGAGGGAATCTGAAGCAGGCGCCAGGCTCTGAGCTGTCGGCACAGAGCCCAGCATGGGGCTTGAACTCACAGATAGAGAGATCATGACCTGAGTCAAAGTCAGACGCTTAACCAACTGAACCACCCAGGTGCCCCTCCTTCATATTTGAAATAGAGATGTGGAACCTAATTTCTCTCCTCTTGAGTATGGGCCAAACATCATAACTTGCTATAACAAAAAGAATCAGATGGAAGTGGCACTGTGTGACTTGAGAGACTAGGTCCTAAAAGGCACTATGACTTCTGCTTTCTCCCCAGTGAGTGAAAGAACCACCAAAGCCACTCCTGAATTTCTGACCCAAAGAAACTAGGAGACAAGAATTTTTTGTTGTTGTAAGTCACTAAATTTTGGGGTAATTTGTTATATAGCAGTATACAATCAATACTGGAGTTGCCTGGTTTCTTGGATCTGTCGTTTGATACTTTCATTATTTTTTGGAACTTTCTCAGTCATTATCTCTTGAAATGTTTCTTCGGCCCCAATCTCTCTCTATTCTCCTTTAGGGATCCCAATTACATGTATATTAGACTGCAAGGTGCTGTACTACAGTGCTTTGATGCTCTGTTTGCAGTTTTAAACACTTGCCAAATCAGCCTAATCACATCCCTGCCTCTTAAGACACCAGTCCCAGCTGAGCACCATCTCCTTCTCTGAGTAACTCCACAGGAATGCTCCCCTAAGCTCTAAATCTTAATAATTCCAAACTCTTCACTTTGCTTCCCCAGCCCTAGAGGGGTTAGTTGCTTCCTGAATTTGCTAATTGTGATATATTATTGTTTCTTGGTATCTTTTGAGTTAACAATGTACCCTAATAACATTTTTACTAACATTTTCTCTGTTCAAGTAACAGGTATGGTTTCTATTTTCTAACTAAATCTTGACTGATTCAGAAATTGTTATGGAGAGTCCCAGGAAACAAATCCTCAAAGGTAGGATTCTGGAATTTGTTTCGTTGTGCCTCGACCTGATCGTAGTGTGAACTCCTTGCTAATGGGAAGTGGAATACTGTGACCCATTTCATGACATGGCAACACAATTAGTCAACATTACTCCAACTTGTTTGGCCATGGAAACTTCTGTTGAAAGAAGCATCTTACAGAACTAGTATTCAGCAGAACAAACTCTGGGAAATGCTGGCTCAGCCATCCTTCTCTATTCAGTATATCCTCCCAAAACACACCAAGCATGTTCAAGTTGCTGCTTATGCTTTATCTAAATTGAGAATTTATACTCATCATTTGAGCCTCAATCCACATTCTATATCAGTTTAGAGCTTCTCCTGACACTGAACCCAAACATTTCCTCAAAGGAATTAACTGGTTGTATTATCTTATACATACTTCTAAAATGATCATTGTCACACTATATCATAGTTGTTTGCTTACATATATACCTAGCCCAGTAATATTGGAGCTCTTTGAGAGTCTTTGCCTGATTCATCTTTATATTGCCTATGCTGATCATAGTGTCTGGCACATAGAATGTACAATTAATTGGTATGGCTAACATTCATGAGAATGTTTATGGAGGCTAGCTATATTTATTCATTAAGAAAAATTTGAGCACTTTGAAATTGGCATTATTCTAGAAGAGGATAAACAGATATGCTTTGTTATTTGAAATGAATTTGCATATCATTCTTACTATGAGTTACAATTTCCCCTCAAGTATAGAAGCTTGTAGGTTTTTTTTTCCCATTTACATATCTGTTCACTCTAGATAGGCAAATAAATTCAGCTTAACAAGCATATACTGATTAATTAGTATAGTACCTGACATACAGGTACTATACTGAACCTTAAATACACAAACATGATAAATGGTCATGGCTCAATGGGGAGACAGGCTCTTAGTCAAGGAAATTTCAATATCAATATGATAAATACAATAATCAAAAGTATATACAAGTTGCAGGAGCAGTTTAGCAGAAAAGATAAACTCTTCATGAGAATTGAGGGAAGACTTATCAGAGATTTCTGAGCCATAGTTTGAAAGAGGAATAGGAGTTTTATAAACTGAGGTGGGGGCATAAATAAAAAACATGGAGACAAAAATAGTAAAGTTCTAAAGAACTAAAAGCAGTTTCAGGAGCATTAGCACCAGACGGTTTGTGACAGAAAATGAGGCTGCGAATTTAGGCAAAGGCCAGATCATGAGAAGAGACTAAGATGCCATTCTAAGGAACTTGCACTTATCCATCAGGTGATGGGGAAGCAGAGAAGATAAATAACGTTTATTTTTCTTTTGCTGCATTAGTTAAAATTTGTACTATGTACATTGAACAAACATGTTGAGCATGTATAATACTACAGGCATTTTGCTGTGCACTGGATTATTTAATGGAGTTGTGCCTTTAAGGCTCTTCATAAAGCATATTTTTGTTGATAAGATGGATAGTCCAGATTTCATTTATACTTTCTATCCTCTCAACTGATTCTTAGCATAAACTTGCAGGACAGTATTTCTAATTCTGTTGGTAACACAAAGAACAACACTTTGAATCATTTCTGTCAGGCAGCAGATTTTGCAGCATCCCACTTTATAAACTATAATTAGCCTTCTATAATGAGAAAATTTTTTTCTTTATTCCCTTTCTAAATGTCATAGCTTTCATCATATTTTTTGTTATACATCACTATCTACGTATTTCTATTTAAAGTTAGCCCAAGGAAATCCACATCTTTTCAGCCTATTTAAAATAAATAGAAGAAAATAAGAAATTTCCAAACTGAAGGTAATAAGCATCAGGAAGGAGTAAGAAAGATCCCTGGAAAGTAGGAATAATGCACAAAAGAGTTAAATTCCAACTATTATCTCATTAAGCAGTACTAAGATATAAGTGTAAGTTTGGATATTGAAACAGAGTTAAATAGACAACATACATAAAAATCAAATGGCTATAAATTCTATAATAGAGGAATAAGGGAACAAGTAAAACTTGAAATTTCAAAATCAGTGATGGCATGGACAGGAATGAGCAGTACCTAATTAAAGATGCTATTCTTATAATATACAAAGCGTGGTCCCAACTGTGTTTCCTACCAGTGTCCTGAATATTGGGGAAAAAACAAACACAAAAACAAAACAACAACAAAATGTTCACACCTAGATGAAAAGAAATGATCTGAAACTGGTTGCTAATTTGTTACAAAACAAAAATTTCTAGTTACCCTCTTATATTCTCCTTGAAAAGAGACCTAAGGCAAAAAATGCTAGCATTGCAAAGAATCGTGATTTTAGGTTAGGTATGGAGATGAGTTAGGTACGGAAGGTTGCTCAATTTGGGATTACACATTGTGAAATCTTTCTCTGGATGTTTCTAGACATAGGCTGGATTATAAATTGTATATCTTGCTGTGAACAAGGAAACAGACAGGATTTCTCAAGATCCTGTCAAGCCTCCTGATCTTTGGAAATGAAAGCCTAATTAAGAGGCTCCCAAGGGACAGGTCAAAGGCGTTCTTTTATCCCTACTGCCCCTATTCCACTTTCTTGATGCCTATTCTGCTCTTTTCATTCAGCCTACTCTAAAACTGAAGAATACATATTGTGCAAGTTTCCACCTTTGCTTTCTCTACTGTAGATGCATTAGACTATTAGAATTAAGAATTTTAAATCCCTCATCCCTTATCTCTACACTGATGTGTTTTGTTTTTGAATAGAGCTTAACATTAAAAATTCTTCTAAAATTTGTGTTCTTCAACTGGACAACAAAACTTTTTAATGTTAGACTCTGACTATAAGATTGAAAGTCCTTCAAATATGTTTTAATAAATCTGATGAATAATACTCTGTCAAATTTCAATTCGGATTTATGCCTTCCTTCTAATTCCAAAGATTGTGTTGCAGGCAATTACTTGGGTTAAAGGGTTAGAATTGTATTGACAGTGTCTCACTTTGAAAGTTTTAGGGTGAGCGTCTCTACAGTATCACCCAGAGAATAGCAGCTGATGCGCGTTTTAAAACTTGACATAATTATTTTGCAGATTTAAAGTAATTAACGTCATTCCCTTGATAGTAAATGAGGCATAGTAAAGCATCTTACTGTTCTTTTCTATCCTCCGCTCCCTCGCATGAAATATTAGTGACGTTAATTTGTGTAAGTTTTAAACAACCCTGTAGATTCTACAAGGTTGTAATGTTCTAAGTATGACAATTCTATGTGAAACAGTTTTCCAATGTTTAGAAGCAGGTGTGGGCACTGCTGTATCCCCGACCTTTCTGCAGACCATTTCACAGCGCCATGTTAAAATTTTAACTTTTAATTTAAAAATTTAACTTCTAAAACTCTTAACATTTAACTATGTTTCCTCTTACCATCACTGATAAGCAACATCTAAGAACCAAGACAGTCTTCAGATGCTAACACTCAGTGGACCACAGTTCCAATCACCAACCCAAATACCTTCTGCAACCTCGTTCAGGTCTACAATTCCCCGCTCCCAGTCCTCGGTGTGACGCTATAGCTGCACCTGATTGGTGCACGGGCTTGTCAGTCACAACGAGAGAATGGGTCCTCGAAAGCCGAGTCTAAATGAGACGCTGTGTTTTTACGTCATCTCCCAGAGACGAAAGCGGGAGGGGGTGGGTTTGTGAGCACAACTCGGTGGTGGCGGGGGTAGCCTGTGAAGGTGTCATGGCTGCTGTCGCTGAGCTTAGTCGCTCCAGCAGTGGTGACAGGAGTTTGGAACGGAGCTGCAGCCCTAATCTCTCCCAAGAGGTGCTCTGCGAAATCTTTCGCTCTCTGCATAGCCTGGTGGGACAAGTGAGTGGTGGTCTGTGGGAGTAGGGGTATGGGAACTATCCGGCCCCTCCCCCCTTTTTTCCTCTAGCGGAGGCGGGGAGCCGAGGACGCGGCCGGGATCCGTCCTGAGTAACTGAGGCCGGAGGAGGAGCCCGAGCCCAGCAGCCTACGGTCGGAGCGAGGATGGCCGTAAGGACTTAGTTCAGGATGGGTTGCAGACTAGATTTCCTTGCAACTCTTCTCCCCAAGAGTGAGAGAGGAGAGTGTAAGTGGAAAACCCGGCTCCGAGAATATGTTTGGAGAGAATGAATGTGTAAAAAGCTGTGTAGGTTGGGAAGGCGCCTGGCGCGTAGGACTCTCTTTCCTTCAGTCCATTCATTATTGAAATTGATAGGCTAGTGCGGCCTGAGAGTTTTGGAAAAGAGCTCTCAGCCTTTTTTGAGTGATTTGCTGTAATGAGTCACTTGGTTTTCTTTCTTTTTTTCCTTCTGGTCGTTGTGTGCATCTCTTACCCTTTCATACAAGGAGGAAAATAAAAGGAATTAATCTAAATACTTCTTGCATAAAGTTGGATGAGTTAGCCACGGTTGACAACAGTTTGCATCGGGAACTGTTGTTTAATCGTCATTTAATTATTAACTAACTTAACTGACTAATAAATAACCTCTGCAGATATATCATAATAAATTGGGCTTAAATAAAAGTACTCCCTACACTCTATTACAATTAAGTGACTATTTCGTTTCATGAAGTAAAATGCAAAGCATATTTTAAATGAGAAACACTTGAAAATACGTTTGTTTGCTTTTAAAAAGGAAATCTTTTCTCATATTTTAGATGGAATATTTTCTAGCTCTAAATGTTTGTTGTGGGGTTGGTACTAGTGCGGGTAGCAGACTTTTGTGTCGAAGATAATGTTATCTTCCTTTATAAAAATGGATCATTTGTCTGATTGGTAAAACATTATTTTAAAAAGCCGTGAGTAGATAGAGAATACATTTTTTTAAAAGTATTTCAGTATTTAAAAGAAATTCTAACATGTCGCGACTTGCAAAAAGTACTACTCCAAGTTGAACATTAGTTTGGTGTAATGGAACAGTTATTAATAGAATCTGATAAAAGTTATAACTTTTGAACTCAATTGTTTGCCACGGACTTACTAAAAAAATTTTAAAGACTGGGGGACATAAATATTTTAGTCTTATCACCGAAGACCTGTACTGGTTTAACAGTTTAAGAATGTTTTATGACATTGGAATTGTAAGGTTTATTTATATTTAAATGTCAGGATGAAAAAAGTTTTTGCTCATCTATAATTTACATAAGGTTTTTTTTTAGTGATGAGATATTTTTTAAAGTAACATTAAGAAATAATTTAAACATTTCTTTTGAAATATTTTGCATACTGAATTTTTACAACTCATTTAAAAAATTTAAACATTCAGATATTCTGACGGTACAAATAGAGATGTGATTAAAGTTTACTTATGTCACTTGTCAAAAATGTTAAGAGTAAATATTTGGCGAGTTTACATGACACAGTGAAGGGACCATCTAGACAAGTGTCAAAAAGTAAATCCTTGTCTCATCAATTAAATGCTAACTATTTTTTACAATGCTAACCATTTTGATATTACTCTTTATGTTTTGAGATGTATTCTTTAAAGATAAGCATGAAAGCCACAATACTTATCAAATTGCTCCTGGAGGAAATCACTATTTACTTTTGCAACAAGTTTGCAGGCTGCATTTTTAATTATAAGTTTCAAAAAAAATGTCAATATGCCTAATTTCATTCTGCATAGTATCATTATATTGTTGGCTCTCCTCAGTAAGAAACAAAATTGAATGTTAAAAAGTATTTTCTATCCCAGATTTCAGATTTACTGATTTTAACCTTCTTGCTTGCCTCTCCATGGCCCATTTTACCAAGCTGAAGCATTATTTATTGTTAGCTTGGAGTTTCATATTAATTTAAGTTTTTACTGAAAATGCATATTTGTATAGGCCATATTAATATCGAACTAATACATTTTTGAGTGAATGGTTTACAATAACAAGTTCTGTAGGGTAAAAATGCATAGAACTCGTATTACTAATAGGGAATTTGTTAAGTAAACAGTTGGATATATTGGGATAATTTTATTTATTTATTTATTTTTATTGGGATAATTTTAAAGTTAATTTGTATCATGTGGTTTTCTTGAAAGACCAAATATTTTTAATTGTGCTTGGAAGGCTTACATAATCATGCTGAATTGAAAGGAGAATATGATCCCAACATTAAGATTTATTTTCTATAAGTTATTTTCTCTAGAAAATTTGATGCTTTGCTTTGGTTGAGGATTTATCTGTGTTATCCCTAAACTCTATTATAACTAGTGTTTAGGGATAACTCTCTTATGAATAACACATAAATTTATTATCAACTATAGATCTCTTACAGGACTGTAGAAGTACAGTAATAGTTTACTTCCATACGTAAGTTGTTGTCTAATGAAATTTTTACAGGCATTAAATAATATAAACTAAGATTAATGCAGTAATCTTAATGTAAAACCTTAGTTAACATAAACTAACCTTTGCCAATGCAGTCTATACAAAACTTCTATTTCTTTATACGTATCTAATATGGACCTTAAATGTTTCTTGTCTCATGCAAAGGGTGGGGGTGGTAAATTTTTGTCATATAGTATTCATTGAGTATAGTGCCTTTTTGGTAACTTTGGGTCTCTGGTTCTTTATTCAGTGATTCATCTTTTTGTTTTATTATAATCACAACTCATAACATCTGTATTTGAACTAATGTAACACTTGCCTTTATTTTGTACAAAATAGGACTTTTAATAAATGGTTTCTGAAAAAATAATTCTACGATGCAGCATATCTTTATAGTATGCTATAAACACATGTCCCTAGAAAAGTTTATTATGGTTCACTTTTATTTACTTAAGAGCCTAAATATGGAAGCTTTCCTTCTAAAATTTTCACTAATTTTGATACTAATTTTATATTCGGGTTCTTGGTAGTTTTCTGTATATAATTTTATTCTAACAGGTCACACATAGCCAACTTATAAGAAGTTTTATATGATAAGCCCTCACACAATACTAGAAAATACTATTTAACCAAAGATTTGGCCAGTGTTGTGGAAAAGTTTTTGTTTTTCACTTCAGATTCCACAGCTAAGTAATTGTTTTTTTTATTTGAAGTAAATAAACATGCTGCAGTTTGTCCCTAGATTTTATAATATGTATGAATAATCTTGAGTTTTAAATTATTTTAAAAATTGGTTAAAGTTGAAAATGATAAAAATGTGATTCAGAAAACATCAGAGTAATGATGTATGCCAGTTATGTTTTTATGTACATATTTAACAAAAAGAAATGTTTATATCAGAACTTGCATAAATGTACCTGCCCCTTCTGTTTAATGTTCTGAGCTAGAAGTACTGAAAAGGGCAAGTCTTTCTTGCCTCTCATCCAAAGGTTTTAGATAATGAAGTATCAAAAAAAGCCTTATCTTTCCATCTTTCCTGGACAGTTTCATCTGTGAGATGGTCCCATTACACAGACCCAAGAATAAAATTAGAATGAGATGTCATTGTGATTTTTTTCTATAAAAATTGCACCTTTCTTGGCCTTTTAAAATGGTAACTAGGTAGAGCATTTTAATGTATCATTAAAAACCTGATAACTTTGAGCTAAATAGGCATGTTACTCTAAAGAAATATTATTTTTGTGACATCCCATATATTCAGCTTAATCGTGTAATTTTTGTGATGTCGCTGGTTTGCCCCTTTGAAGCTTAACCTCAGAGATGATGTGGTGAAAATTACAATCGATTGGAACAAGCTCCAGAGCCTCTCGGCATTCCAGCCCACTTTGATCTTTAGTGCACTTGAACAACATGTTTTATATTTACAGGTAAATTTCTTGTTAAAAATGTTAATTCAGTATTGAGAATAGAAATTAATTGCAGTTAAATTATAAGCTAGAGTATTTGTCAGGTCCATCTTAACACTGTATTAATAGTGTTATCAGTAAAAGGTTACTTCAGCCAGATTAGATCTAAATCCGTTCATTTCCATAGTGATCTGGACAGTCTCAGGAATATAGTCCAATAGGCCAATGTGGCTATGAAGACTGAATGAATGCAATTCTATTCAATTCTAGACTTGTGCCGAAAATTCAATACAGTAGCATCTATGGTGGGTTATAATTAAGCAATAAGACACGGCAGGTGTGTGTCATGCTATGATAATGATTCCATGCCTTGGGTGAGTTTGGAGGCTCATGGAGTGCTTTCAGTGGTTCAAGAAGTGGCATTATCCCAGCATGACACATCCTGGAGTGTCTATTGCAATTAAACAGTTTCAGCATACTTTTTAAAAAGAAAGTAATTTCTGTGACATTAATGTCTCATCTTAGTAAGTAGCCAGTCACTATTTTATCTTTTCTTTTTCTTAACAGTTTGAAATAATTCATCCCTTATATTAGAAGTCAACATTGAATTATTTATAATAGTATTGCTATATTTTATAATATTTCAGTTTAATAACTAGTTATTTGCTAGTTTCCAGCTGAACATCTCTGCAGTTATAACTGATGTTAAGTTTGCAGTTTATCTCTAATCAAAGTATATAATATGAAGTGTCAAAAGGTAAGTGGAAGAACTGTTTGGATTGGTCATTTTATTGCTATTAGGATGTTATAAGGTTTCAGAAGAATAGTTGGTATATAGTAAACAACAGAAGCAAAATTATAGGTATGAAAAAATAACTGGAACATTGACCAGTACTGGTGTGTTTTGATTAATGGAGTAAACATTAATTCTCAACCCTCTGTTCAGTGACTATGGGAAATTTTAACTCTGTTTCATATTGAAATAGTTAACCCTAAGATTAAAGGACAGAAATAATGCGTTGTAGAACTCAATTGAGGTCTGATTGTTGGGGGGTGGAGGGTGGAATTAGTGGTATAATTTACATTATACAATAGGGTTTTTTTGTTTTTTGTTTTTTGTTTTTTAATTCCCTCCAGTATAGTGAATGATAGGCATATCTCTTTTCAGCTATGGAACTTGGGAGTTTTTACTTTCTTTTTAAAAATTTAATTTCGTGACCCAAGAAGGTACCTTGCCATGTCAGGAAAAGCCTGAGTGTTCACTCAGCATAACACCTATATATTTCATATCTATGCTGTCTCATTCACTTTGGCCAACTGCAGTTTCAAGTGGAGAATCTCCAGTGATACAGTGATAATGCAGGGCTTTGCTGAGTGAGAGCACTGGCTCTCATGTTAAGGAGGAAAAATACTAAGCCTTAGTGTTCTGAGGAGGCATTTGAATGACATGTTAATTAAGTGGCATTGGTGCCAGAGGCTGAGGCTTTGATTTGGCACAAAATAAAAGATGAGTGACAGAATGATTCCCTCAAAGAAAATTTTAAATTTCCTCAGGTTTGTTTTCTTTCTTTCTTTCTTTCTTTCTTTCTTTCTTTCTTTCTTTCTTTCTTTCAAACAGATTTATAGCAAATGATAATGGTCACAATAGCAGAGAACAGCAAACACATGTGATCAGATCTATGTATCCTGATATGCCAACTTTTTATATTTTGTTTGATATTAAATATTGCATTTACTTAGCAGAAATTTATATAAATATATTAAATGTGTAATTAATTTTGATTAGTTTGAACCTCTGCAGATGGAATTGTGTTTTTCTCAGCCTTTTTTAGCAAAACTTCAGCCTCTGATTAAAGAGGAGAATACAACTGTTGTTGGAGGGACAGAAAAAACAGAAATGGGGAATAAGAATGAAGTAAATGCCAAATTTCCCATTAGTGACCTACAAGAGGAAGAAAAGCACAAAGATTGTGATTTAGGAGATGTGAAAAAGACACAGATCCATGTTGATCCAGAAGTAGTTCAAATAAAGGCTGGAAAAGCAGAAGTAAGAAGTTTTGGTTTTTGGGGGGGGGGGTATTATTTTTTAAAATCTTATGCTTGAATTGTTAAAACATGCATACTTATTGTTTGTAGATTGACAGACGAATATCTGCATTTATTGAAAGAAAGCAAGCTGAAATCAATGAAAACAACGTGAGGGAATTTTGCAATGTTATTGATTGTAATCAAGGTAACTACCTCGAAGAAGTTAATTTTCATAGGATTTTAAGCACAGTTTTTACAGTTGCTCTGATTTTTCATTTGTTTTTAAAAATGAATAACATGGGGCGCCTGGGTGGCGCAGTCGGTTAAGCGTCCGACTTCAGCCAGGTCACGATCTCGCACTACGTGAGTTCGAGCCCCGCATCAGGCTCTGGGCTGATGGCTCGGAGCCTGGAGCCTGTTTCGGATTCTGTGTCTCCCTCTCTCTCTGCCCCTCCCCCGTTCATGCTCTGTCTCTCTCTGTCCCAAAAATAATAAACGTTAAAAAAAAAAAAATTTAAAAATGAATAACATTAAACCAGTTTATTTCACAGGTTTATTTAGAAGCTAAGGCAGCAGAATTTCTTTCTGTTTAATAATACACTACATTGCAAAAACAGGTTTCATTTTAGTTATGCAAAGATCAAATGCTACACACAAGGGCTACCACAGGTGAAGATTCTTTTAAATTTCCTTTAGAAATGAAGATGAAGTGTGGGTGGCAGTGTTGCTTAGTCTCCCAAGAAGGAACTAAGCTATATAAATTTCAAGCCTGTAAATGTACTTTTGAAATTATGATGTTAATACATAAAGTGAACTTAGTAAAGTTAATACTCCTCAAGAGGGAGCAGTTTTCTCACTACTCATGAGCTGTTTGAAATGTTTTCTGTCACGATAAAAAAAATTGTCATGAAGACTGTGGTGTCTTATGCTTTCTTCCTTTCTCTCACAGTGCATGCATTTGCTGTTCTTTTTATCAGATTCTCCTTTTCCTTTCCACTTGGTGCTATAGTATATTTACAAATCTGCAGGTATGCTGCAGTATACAAAATATTGCAAAGCACTGGCATAGATCTTACTCAGGCATCATAGTAATAATCAGAACAAGTAGTTCTTAGAAAAAATTATGGAGAAGAGTTCCTAATTGGAATGAACATTTTTCTTGTTGCCTCTACCATCTCTTAGCTAATTATTATGAGTACAGAATTGTGAGATGAACCTAGAATTGACACTTACATTGGTATACTGATTCTCTTAATAATGAAATAATACAGGCTCAAGTGGGTCCTGAATTCAGCCTTTTCTGCTATTAACATTATACATGCATATCTCTAGACTTAGTAAATTTTCCTGTTAGCTTTTCAGAACAGGTGCAATAGTGGCAAAATCTCAGGTATTGCAATCCATCCAACTGCAAGCAACCCATGAGAAAGGGTTTGTTGAGGGAACAAGCACATGTGTCACTAATGTTATTCCTCTGTTCTCCCTGCTAACTCTATTATTATAAACCACCAGGGGATAGAAATTGACAAGAATTGAAATGCTCAGCAGGATTCCTTGGCCCATTCAATCCCTTGCTGGCTCAAAACAGTGCTAGCAAGAATTGCTGTGAAGAGTGGCTAGCACTCATACATTCACTATCTTCACACCATGCTGAATTTCTCACTGATGGGTCAGTTAATCTATATACATGGAATATAACTCTGGAATGGATGATAGCTTCTTTTTTTAACCCTTAGCCCCATGAAATGTTAGAAAAAGAATGGAGAAGTGATGGCCCTTTGAACGTATATTGAGGTATCTCAAAAAAAAAAAAAAAAAGGAAAGAAAAAGAAAATGATTCTGTTTACTATCTATATAAAAGGTAAATTTAGAATATTCACATAATTTAATTTGTCAGCAGAACTGTTAAGGAAACTCAGACTGAAAAAATATGAATGTATTATAATGTGTTCGTGTATTCCTTTGATACCTGTCAATCTGACTGAAACAAAAAATTTTTTTTTTTGAAAATCAGTTTCCATAGGGAAAAAAAGAATTTTCCCTCAATATCTCTTTTACCATCTATTTTTTATTATAAGGGGAAATTTTCAGGAAATTTACTGCAGTGCATGGCTTAATGTCATTTTAAGTGTAATTTCATAATTGACACATTTATGTTTCAAATTTATTCATGTTAGGTTAACATTATTCCAGTTTTCCCCTGGGTTTGTAATTAATTTTTGATACCTAATTTGAGAAAAAAAAAAGAAAGCTATGCCTTTCAGCTTAGAAAAAAATTGGAACAAATTTTTACAACTTATTTTTCCTAAAATTGTACCTTTAGACAGGAACAGTCTGGAAAGAGATAGATAGCTTTTGGGATTCTGAAATTAAAATGTGTTAAATGTATAATTAATCCTTTTTATTAGATGATTGCTAATTTGACCAATAAGTAATATCAAAATGCTGTATTTTTTTAAAAGGCATTTCGGTAAAAGTAATGAGTTCTATTTATTTCTGTGATGAAATAAAGGGAATAAAGTCTCTTTGGCTTAAAATTAAAATGTTTTCTATAATATATAAAGTATTTTCTCCAAAGGTCCAGATGGTTTGGGTGGATATTGGTATTTGTTAAAAAATTATATTAAATTATGCCACTGAATGCTGAGGACTTTTCTTTCTATAAATGTAAAAATTAGGTACGATTAAAGCTTATAAATTTTAGAGGGTAAAGGTCACTAAGTTTTATCCTGAATAAGATGGTAATTTAATTACTGTTATTTGAAATGATAATTCTTTTATTAGTAGCATGTTAATATGAATTATTGGAAGTTTATCAAAATCTCATATAGTTGAAGTTAAGAATATATTTAAACTTTTTTTTTTCAATATATGAAATTTATTGTCAAATTGGTTTCCATACAACACCCAGTGCTCATCCCAAAAGGTGCCCTCCTCAATACCCATCACCCACCCTCTCCTCCCTCCCACCCCCCATCAACCCTCAGTTTGTTCTCAGTTTTTAAGAGTCTGTTATGCTTTGGCTCTCTCCCACTCTAACCTCTTTTTTTTTTTCCTTCCCCTCCCCCATGGGTTTCTGTTAAGTTTCTCAGTATCCACATAAGAGTGAAAACATGGTATCTGTCTTTCTTTGTATGGCTTATTTCACTTAGCAAGGAATATATTTAAACTTATACTCATCTGAATTCTCCTTAGAAAACAGTTGTGCAAGAACTGATGCCATTTTTACTCCTTACCCGGGATTTAAAAGTCATGTAAAAGGTAAGTATCCACTACATATCTTCATCACTGACAGAAGTTTATTCTCAATTATAAACAAAATGGAATAGAAATCACCTTCCTATCTAAATTTTGTTTATTTTAAAACACAAAAAAAGTCTTGCCTTCATACTTGGGTTGGTTAGATGGTCTTTATAAAGTACTGTTAGGGAGATAGAATATCTGACTTTGGAGCGTATTAAATTTACATTTCAAAGTTTCTTAATTTAGTTTCTAGAGTTGTGAATACATATGGACCACAGACTAGACCTGAAGGAATTCAAGGGTCAGGTCATAAACCTAACAGCATGCTCCGAGATTGTGGTAATCAGGCTGTAGAAGAACGACTACAAAATATTGAGGCTCACTTGCGATTGCAGACGGGTAAGCAGAGTGCTGGGCAGTGCCCTAACAAGGTACCTTTGCAAGTAGTTAAACTACACAATTTATTGAGTCACAGAATTTTCATTGAGCACTTGCCACGTACAAAACATGCTTCTGGTTGGTATGAAAATGAACAAAGCATAGTCTCTACTCTCAAGGAATCTACAGTTCATGTGTTCAGGTTCTCCCTCCTCTTGCACTTCTCACCAATTTGAGACTGTTAGTAGAAAGGGAACAGATTCCAAATAGATCCTGACACTCTCAGTTTATTAAAGTCATGGCTGAAAATTAATGTAGTCTTTTTCCTGCCACCAGTGTCATAACTTAACCACGACTATCACCCACTGTGCTAGGTACCAAGTATTGATAAATGTGATCCTAGTCCCCAAAGATCTTTCAGTGAGGAGAAGCATATAACTAAGTAAATACCATAGGGGAAATGAACTAACATTTATTGAATAATACTAAGTGCCAGTCACTCAAAGTATTATACATGTCAACTCACCTAATATTTAACAGTACCTTTGTGAGGTGTTGGTGCTGTTATTGTCAGATGAAGAAACTGAGTTCAGAGAGCTCAAGCAACAGTCCCAAGGTAGTAATGACAACTCGAAATCAAACCTCAGTCTTAACTGGCTGTAAAGCCAGTCTCCCTTCTCATTTAGTCACCAGATAACTGTTGATTCTGTCTTCTGAATATCTCTCAAACCTACCCACTTCTGTCTACTTCCACAGCTGCTTCTCTAGTTGAAGTCGCTGTTCTCTGCCTGAGACGGATGGAAGGATATTTGCTGGTTGCTTGCCACTAGTCTTTTTTCTCTTCTTCCTCAAGACCAAATCTGGACCAATGGCCAAACTGCTTTTTCTGAAGCTCAAATCTGATCTTGCTGCTCCCCAGTTAAAAATTCTTTAATGGTTTCCTGTTGGCCTTACATGCATACCAAACTTAGTACTTATATATTCATTCCACAAATAGGTATTAAGTTCCTACTGTAAGCCAGGTACTGTTCTAGGCACTGAGAATACATGTAAACAAAAATTCTGGTAATAAATTATATGCTACACAAGAAGAGCTACAGAGAAAAGCAGGTTGACCAAGAGAAGAGAAAGGAGCTTAGGATGGGAGGGGATTATAATTTTAAATAGCACGATGTACTCCTACAGTTCCAGCCCCCTCTGGGCTTCCCAGCTCCTACTCATTTTGCTGTCCTTAGGGCCTTTACCAAGGCTTTTTCTTATGCCCATGCTTTCCCCTCCTGATCCCAGACTGTTATGGATTGCCCTTTCATGTAGTCTCAGTAGCACGTGGTACTCCCTGCCCTCCTTTACAGCAGTTAGCACAGTTGTGTTTGTTTAATATCTATGTCCCTTGCTAGATAGTAAGGTCTGTGAGAGCAAACTGTCTGCCATGTTCATTACTTTGTGCTTAGCGCAGTGTCTGGCAAAAAACGGGTATTCAAGAGGTTTTTAAATGAACGATTGCTCATTTCCCTTTTCAGATGTATGCAAAATACAGTGGGCACAAAGTTAGTGTCAGAACTCTCAGGAGAAATCAAGAGATGGTATCCCTGGTGAAGTGTTATTTGCATCCTTGAAGGATTAGCAGGAATTTGTCAGCAGGCAGGAGCAAATTATTCCAAAAAGAGGGAACACCGTGTGCAAAAAGTACTGAGGCACAAAAATATGGTTAGGGAATTTCTGAGTCCAGTCTAGCTGGAGTATTTGCCGGATAGAAATAGAAGATAGAAGATGAGAAGGAGTAAATCTTTTAGGGTAATAAGAGATTAGCATTAAATGTTAACCCCTCCCCCAGAAGTAAATTCATTTAAAAAAACAACTAGATAAAAGGATTGATTGGCTTATTAAGTCTAATAGTATCAAGAAGTTAATTATGAAAAGTATCTGTTGAGTGCCTACTATGTGCCAAGTACTATTTTAGACACAAGGGGGACTGAAATGATATAGCTGCGGTCCTTAGCTTCAAGAACTTCACAGTCTGGGAGAAAGAATAATGCTGAAGTGGAATGTTACAGGGGCTATGAAGGAAGGACATGGTGGGGCACAAGGAGCCTCCATATGAAGAGAGGCAGTGCTTCACTGATTCAGTGAAGTTTGAACTGACTCTTGAAAGATACAGAGGTGAGGCAGAGGACATTCTAGGTAAAGGGGGCAGCAAGAGCAAAGTCAGTTGAATAAGTTATTCATTTTGCTGTATTCAAGAGCAAGAACAACCAAGATCCTAAGATAAAAAAATTCTGAAAAAAGAAACCCATTTCTAGAGTTTTCATACTTCAACAAAAGTTGATACTTTTGATAGAAAATTGCCTGTATGCTTTAATTGCATAATGATTATCTAATTATATATTCGTTCAGTCTGTAAATACTGAGCACCTGTTTGTGAACTGATGATTCCTAGGTTTGTGCAGTGCACAAGCTGCACAGCCATACCAATGAACACAACAAAATTTTGCCCTCCTGGAGCTCACATAAAAGTGGAGAAACAGGCAATAAAACAAAATATATGGACTGTAGTAGTAATATATGGAGGTGGTAGTAATGGTTTGGAATAAAATAAGGGAAAGAATAGGGAGTGTGTCTGTGGGGAGGTTTAGCGTTGGTATTTTTTAAAGGGTGGTCAGAGAAGTCCTTCCTGATAAGGTAACTTTTGAGCCCAGACCTAAAGTTGGTGAAAGAAAGCTTTGTGTAGGGAACCACAGGTGCTAAAGCTGTGAGAGTATTTGGCCTACTCAAATAACAGAAAAAAAGGAACCAAATGGCTAGAATGATAAAGGTGTGGGGAGAATGTCCAAATTGTTTAGGACCTTATATACTACTGTAGAGGCTCTGGTTTTTAGTCTGAGTGAGATGCAAAGGTATTGGAAGGTTTTGAGCAGAGAAATGACACTATCTGACTTACGTTTTAAAAAGATCATTGCTGTGTTGAGAACAGACTGGGAGCAAGGCAGAAACAAGAAGTCCAGTTTGGAGGTTGTGGTAATCCAGACAGAGATGGTGGGGGTGTAGACAAAATGGTCACATTGATGTACTGAGAAATAAAAGGATTTGGGATATAATCATAACATTGAAATTTGAGTAACTTTAACTTATCTTCCCCCTCCACAGAAAGTTTGTTAGGAATTATGATGAAGCTCCTAAACATTCTTTTAGGTTAAAGGGGAAAATGTGGCATGTAGGGAGAAATATAACTTGAAAGTGATAAAGACATTGCAATCACCAAATTGAACTGTCTGTGGTCCCCATGCATTTTTCTCCTCACAAGTAACTATCAAAATCTGTCAGAAGTACAAATTGTCCGATACAGGAACTATTCAGTAGCATGTAATAAATTTAACATATAACAAATCTTCTAGAAATATAGGAAGCATAAATGGGGCTTGGGGAGAGGTGTAATATAATATATCCCACAGTGTATAACATAAAAATATGAGCTAAGGATTTCATTTTATTTTACTCTTGTTCGTTATCTTCTGAGGCTTAAATATTTCCCATTCCTCTGCACAAGTTTCTCTGCATAGTATTTTAAGAATAAATATTGTAAGAAGAATTATTCAATAGAATCTCAGAATTTTTTTAAATGTATTTAGGTGGTCCAGTGCCAAGAGACATTTATCAGAGAATTAAAAAACTTGAGGATAAAATCCTTGAATTGGAAGGCATCTCTCCTGAATATTTTCATTCTGTAGTAAGTATAAGTGTCTTTAAAAAAATAAATATTTTATTTTATGATGCTTCATCATATAACAAACAATTCACTCATTTATCTGCTATATGTGAAACACTGGTGGGTTGTTTGTTTTTTTTTTAATGTTGAGAGAGAGAAAGAGAGAGAACACGTGCGAGCACGTGAGAGGGGAGGGGCAGAGAGCAGGGGTGACACCAAATCCAAAGCAGGCTCCACATTGTCAGCACAGAGCCCGACGCAGAGCTCGAACTCATGAACCGTGATCATGACCTGAGCCAAAGTCTGACACATAGCCAGCTGGGCCACCCAGGTGCCCCATGTGAAACACTGTTTTAGTAATTCAAAGATAGAGGTGCCTGGGTGTCTCAGTCAGTTAAGTGTCCGACTTCGGCTCAGGTCATGATCTCACAGTTTGTGACTTTGAGCCCCACATCGGGCTCTGTGCTGACAGCTCGGAGCCCGGAGCCTGCTTCAGATTCTGTGTCTCCTTCTCTATCTGCCCCTCCCCAACTTGTGCTCTGTCTCTCCATGTCTCTCAAAAAATAAATAAACGTAAAAAAAATAATAATAATTCAAAGATAAACATAGTCATATGTAGGGAATTACCTACTTTTTAAAAAATTATGATTTTGAATTTTGTATTTAGACTCATAATTTTTTTTAAAGGGGTAGTTTTATTAAACATTACCCAAATTCTCAAACTTCAGCCATTTTCATGGCATAATATATCAGCCTATGTAGTTGTCAATCCTGTCACTTACGAAAATGCTATCTTATAGAACAAAGGCTTCCTCTGGGACCCTGCTCTGTCAGTTATACTTTCTGTCTGTTTAATCCCTCACTGTCCAGACTCCTTCCCTCAGCTCATACATGTTTACATTTCTCCTCCATACTAAACAAACAAACACCTCAATCTGCCACCCTTTTTCTTTAGCTTAACCACCAAACTTTTTGAAAGACTAGTCAATGCTTGTCTAATTCCTCAACTCTGGCACTTATTTATTCATTCATTCATTTTTACCCTTTTTTCCAAGGACTTTAAGAAACGGTGTTGTACTGATAAGTCTCTTTTTGTCACATCAGCAGGTTTCAGACAAGTGACCCTGAGTTCACTGTGTTATTTTACTCAGTCTTCTGGGGTGATTATACATACACCTGCCTTTTCTGAGGTTTTATTTTGTTTTTGTTTTTTTTCTTTTTCTCTTTTTTAAAGCAGTGTCATATTAGAACTTTTCACCTAAAAGTGAACAAAATGTCATCTAAAAGTGAACAAAATGTTTTAATTTACTAAATTTTTAGTGAAAATTTTACTAAAACTCCTGGGTCAGAAAAACTATGTAAAATAACTCATATTAGCATGAATCATTTATAAGTCACTGGTGAAAATATATTTAAAATTATTTTAGGTAAACCAGCAATTTTTCCAAAGTGGTGAATTAGGTATTCAAGTAAGGTAAAGAAAAGAAGTATTTCCAGATGAAGAAGGCAGGTTTATATAACAAAAGTGAACAATGAAGCTTAAAGATCAAGAATTTAGAGAAAGAGTTTTAGTGATTTATTTCCCTCAAATGTAAAATAAGGTTTATTGAAGTTCTAAAGACTGAAGCAAGGATTAAATGAGGTAATACCAGTCAAGCACTTAGCACACTGTCCAGCATGTGGTAAAAACCTCAGTAACTCTGCATTTACTTAGTTTCAGAAACCAGCTATGAATACACTGCGTCATATGTAAACTGTGGATAAGTCATACAATTCCTTTAGCCTTCAGTTGTCTAATTTAGAAAATTTCTTGGTTATATTACATAATTGCAAAGGTTTTTCCACTTTTAGGGTTGTTCTTTGAATGTATCTTCCTAGAAAACTTGATGAAGATTTTATGCTTTTTCCTAAAACAGTCTGCCATAAGTTTTTTTTCTCCATTCAAGTTGCCTTCATTAAGTAATTCCTAGGCAGATTATTTTTCTAGTTCAATTTCATACTTTGTTAATATAGCTCTTGTTAACAACAGAACTGATCTTAACAGAGAATATCGTAGTATTGAATGCCTCCAGAGAGACCTTGCTCCATCATTATTCTCTTTCTTTTTGATTTATAAAGCTTAACATCTACCTGTTACTGAACTTGATTAACAAAAGAACAAGCCCTTCAAATCATAATCTTGTTTTGGGGATGTCTTATACACAAGATAGAATGTTTAGACTGTTTTGGTTAAAGAGGTAGACTAGTCAGATTGTAGAGGACCTTAAATACCATACCCAGAAGTCTAAAGCATTTAAAGTTTAAATGCTATTGAAAGCATTTGAGCAGGGAAGAGACTTGTGCAAGTTACTCAGAAGATTTATCTAATACTCTGCGAGATAAATGAAAAGGGAGAGACCAAGAATAAGGAGACATTATTATACTAGCTTAGATATGAAGTGAGATTCTGAACTAAGGACAAGAGAGTGTGAATAGAAAAGATTAATGCAAGAGGCATAGAGCAAGGGTGAGTCAATTTTCTGGTTGGAAAAATTATACTATCATTGATAGAAATAAGAAAATCTGGAGGGGGAGTTATTTTGGGAGGAAATGTGAATTTAAAGTCATATCAGGATATGCAGATAAAAACATCAGGTAAACTTTTCAAGAGTAGGACTTATACTTCAAATAATTGGGAAAGTCTGTAGAGGTGATAATTAAAACACAGAATGGGTAAAAGAACACTGGGATTGTCAGAGGCCTTAAGTCTGAAACTTGGTGACAACTTTAGGAGCAGGAAGCATTATACATGCAAACAGGATTGGCCTGTATGTGTTAGGTTGCCATACTTGTGATAAAACTAGTACTCTAAAAATATATTTCCAGATATGTTAAACAATATATATTTGATTAGAAGGATCACTTCTGGATTAGTATTACAAATGACAAGTCCAAATTAATAGTGAGCTACAAGGAAGGACAAAACACTGAAAAGGTTTAAACATTCAGATTAACTCTATCATTAAGGCCTATAAATAAACATGGCATAGGCCCAATGGCACAGGCACTCACCCCTCCTAAACAGAATGAATGTGCCATCTCTGGGAGCCACACTCTTCACTTAAAGTAGGTCCGGCTCTAGGAACATCTGTGGACATGGGCAGAGTTAAAACACATACCCTGTAGAGGACATATACTCATCACTCTCACCATCCTCATGCTGGGAGTACACATATAGAAATCACGTATTTCTACATATCTTTCAAAAGTGTATAGAAAAGAGTACAAACGCTGTACAGTCTTCTAGCTTCTAAAGTTAGTAAGGGAGGGGTGCCTGTGGCTTAGTCAGTTGAGTGACTGACTTCTGCTTGGGTCATGTTTTCATAGTTCGTGAGTCTGAGCCCCATGTAGGTCTCTGCACTGACAGCGAGGAGCCTGCTTTGGAATCTGTCTCCCTGTCTCTTTCTGCCCCTCTTCTGCTCATGTGCATTCTCTCTCAAAAATAAATAAACATAAAATAAACTTAGTAAGGGAAAATTGAGCCCATTATATTTCTTATGGATTGAATTTTTATAGAAACTGAATTCTGAACTCTGAGAATATTTATCTGTGTTTATTCCAGATTTACATGTAGATGAATTCTAAACACAGGGAAGACTCATAGTTGAACAGAGATTGGTTATCATGGGTAACATTGAAGCACAGCATATGAAAAGGGAAAAGCTAACGGAAAAAAGATATAAATTGCATTTGGTTCAGGAACAAAAGTAAGTTACGTAAAGTTCTCTTCAGTTATGAAACAGACATAAAACTCCAAAACAATGTATATAAAGCAGGAATTACAACAAAGATTAGTGTTTTGTTTTACCTTTTAAAGTAATAGTTCTAAAGGTCTTGATTCTTCACATTCAACATGATAAGATTTGAATGGGATAATGTTTTAAAATTTTTAAGGGCATCCCTTAATAGACATTTAAAAGATAAAATCCTTATTAGTATTTCCAAAGAATTATTACTGATTTTAAATTTTGACCCTTGAAACCGCAAATATAACATGCTTCACAAATATATTTTTATAGCATTGTTCATTTTACAGCACTTACCACTTACATGTTTACACATCTGTTTTTTACACTATATTTTGAACCTCTGAAGGGCAGGAACTGTGTCTTGTTCATCTTTGAACACATAGACCATAGTAGGCATTGAATAAATGTGTGAATGGATAGGGTTTGGCTGCTAGTTCATTACTGGACTTTTGAAGGTGTGTTACCTTTGTTCCAAAGACTAGGTGGATCCTGAACCTTGTCTGTAATGGTAACTCCTGGTTCTGAAGGTAAGTATAGGAAGAAGGGAGTCAACTTCATGTGCATAGGCCATGTACGTGTGAAAGTGTGTCATGGGCCTGAAGCGTGAGGTAGTAACTGGATCTGTCTAGAAAATAAAACTTCAAACAAACACATTTTGGAGGGCCTTGAAGGTCACACTAACCAGTTTGCAATTCTGGTGTCACTGGTGCACAATTAAGTTTTTGAGAAAGAGAAACTTGTTCCTATCTGGTGGCATTATGAAGTTTGAGTTAGAGATTAGAGTCCAGAAAGATAGTTTAGGAAATAGATCATTGTCCACACCAAAAAGAAATCTGAATCACGGTAGTGGGATGGGACCACAATGGAAGAAATACTTAAGACCCTACACCTAAACTAAGCCCCCAAAACCACATTTTACTGTTTTTAAGTTACTGAATCTGATGTCCTTATTCTCCTCATTCTGATACTTCTCACTTTGGTTTTGTGATATAATAATAATCTGATTGCTCAATGACATGGAAACTGTCAATATTTTAATAGACTAAACTGTTAGGAAGACAAGGGGAAGTATATTTTAATCAGTGTGTAAAAAGGCACCCCTTGGGAAGGTAGAAGACTGAGGAGTCATCTGACCAAAATTAAACCTTAAGCCCTTACCTGCCTATGGGCCCCATCACAGGTATCCAGCTTAGTTTGGCAAAGGAAGAAACCTGTTTATATAAACACCTTTCCCCCCATATTTAATAATTATAGTACTTCGGGGCACTTGGATAGCTTAGTTGGTTAAGTGTCCGACTTTAGCTCAGGTCTTGATCTCACAGTTCATGGGTTTGAGCCCCAAGTCGGGCTCTGTGCTGACAGCTTCAGATTCTGTCTCCTTCTCTCTATGCCCCTCTCCTGTTCATACTCTGTATCTCACTAAAAAATAAATAAACATTAAAAAAAAAAACAATTACAACACTTCATGATTTCCCACTTACTGTAACTACTGATAAAGAAGCATACCTCAGTATTCTTTGAAACAGCTTTTGACACAAAGGAAAATGAAAGTTTTTACCTTTTATTCTAAATCTTAGTGGTCAGAAATATTCGTGAGAAATTTTTGCCACCTACATTGACAGTTTCTTTGTCAAATATACCGATATACTAATTTGCCATTCAGAAGCTTATGGTTCTGTGAAACTAAGAAAATCTAGAAATTCATTTGGCCAAGGTTTAAAAGGCTCAGCAGCATGTCAGTGAGAATGTTGTCAGCTTAAGTAATAGAGATTTAAACTTAAATTGGCTTGAACAGCATGGAAATTATCTTACAAAGTAGGAAGTTCAATGGTAGTACACTCTTCAGGGTTAATTGGTTCTTGGGCTAAATCATGGTTGTCAAAGAATTGGGCTCTTTCCCCCTCAGCTCTGCTTGGTATTGGCTTTTCCCCCAGTGGCAGATTGCAAGACAGCTACTTTCAGGTGTCCTATTCAGACATAGCAGTGTCCAGAGGAACTGCCTCTTTTGAAGGCTTTCTCTTAGAAGTGAGAAAGCTTTTTCCAGAAGCTCTCTCCCGAGTCTCCAGCAAACCTCTTCTTACTCATTGGCCACAACTGGGCCCATGTCCATTCTAGTCGCTGACAAGACCAGTGGGATACGATCAGCATTCCCGAGTCCTATAGAGGAGCAGTGGGTAGCTGCTTGTACAGACAACCAGTGATCATCAGAGTCAACCAAGGATGTGTGTGTTTTCACCTGGTACTCCAAATTCTGTTTTCCTCTATTGCTTCACTTGTTCAGTATCCTGAAAGGCTAAGAAAGGAAACTAAGTAGAGAAAGTCCCCACAGCATCTCCTTCCATAATTATTCCCCCTCATTAGAAGCTGGGAATTAATGGGAATGTGTGTGTAGCCAGGGAGGAGCATGTTGCTTTGATGTTACTACTATATAGTTTTGTTTTTTTTTTTTAAGTTTATTTACTTATTTTGAGAACACAGAGAGTGCTAGCAGAGGAGGAGTAGAAAGAGAGAGGGAGAGAGAGAATCCCAGGCAGGCTCCTTGCTGTCAGCACAGAGTCCAACTCGGGGCTTGATCTGAGCATTGAGATCATGACCTGAGCAGAAATCACGAGTCAGATGCTTAACCGACTGAGCCACCCAGGCACCCTATTACTATATACTTTTAAGATCATCTTTTAGAGAGTATCTTCCAAGATACAAGGACGCAGATATTAGTGGCAGATAGTGCTTGATGAGTTCTGTGGGCTTTGTTTCTGCCAGGGTTCTCTGTGTTGTGTTCAGTATTCTATAAAGGAAAATTGTTTATATTTTCTAAGCATTGATTACTTGCTTTCTTTTTATCTAGAGCTTTTCCGGAAAAAGAAGAAAAGTACAACCACCTCAAGTAAGTTACTGAATTCTCATGTGGCTTCTGAAATAGTTGGATAAATTTTATGCCTCTCATCAATAAAAGTTTCTACACTGGTTGTTTTTAGATCATACCCTGGGATTCAAGATTGAAAAAAAAAGGGGGCAGCATAAATTAATGAACTTGAGTTAAATAATTTTATTTCAAGGGTAAGGAATGATTCATATGAGTCATATAAATGTGAAAGTATCTAGCTGTTAATTGTGGCAGAATGTATCAATTACCAAATGCAGAAAAATAATAAATGCTAGGTAATTTAAATCCCCCCCCCATCTCAGGAACCCCAAGATTAAGAGCCCTATGCTCTACAGACTGAGACAGCCAGGCACCCCACCCGCCCCTCCCCCTTTTGCTGACCCTACTAATTAGCAGCATCTAAATCCAAAAAGGATGTTTGGCAGAGGTTGACTTCAGCCTACCACTGTCCACAGTCCTACTATATTAATTAGTTGAATCTTAATTAGTGAGGTTCTCATAGCTGTTAATGGTAGTAATGTAAATTTAAAGTTGGAGAAAACTTAAAAAAATTTTTTGGTTTATTTTTGAAGAATAGTTTTCTACTTATTTTTTTTTTTGTAAAATTTTGAATAAATTTCTGAGAGCATCCGTGTTCTCCAGGAGAGGTAGTTGCTTGCAGTTGATCCATCAAAAGAGAATTTCTAGCAGTTAAGCTAATCCTAAAGTTTAATTTTTTTACTGTGAGAATAGTCAATTAAAGGAAAAGTTTTTACAATCCTTTCAAAGTGAGAGTAGTCAGTTAAAGAAAAGTTTTTACAATCCTTTAGAAGTATCCAGGAGAGCTTCCTCATTAGGAAAGAGAAAAAAAGTATGAAATATTTTAAGCCTTGTTATTTTCTGCCTATCTGATATAGCCAACATAAATAGTTCAATTTAAGAATTATTCTTATGGGGGCACCTGGGTCGTGCAGTCGGTTCAGCATCCGACTCTTGGTTTTGAGTGAGGTCATGATCTCACGGTTCAAGAATTCGAGGCCCTTGTCAGGCTTTGCTCTGATAGCACAGAGCTTGCTCCTCCTGTCTCTGCCCTCACTCATGTGTCTGCGCTCTCTTTCTCTCTCTCAAAATAATAATAATAATAATAAAAACATTTAAAAATTACTCTTATGAAGGAAAAAAAAGACATTTACTGTATTGTCAGTATTTCTAGTTCATTTAGCCCTTTATCTGCATTAAGATACTTCAGAGTCTTATTCAGCAATTTCTATTCTTGTTTACAGCAGAATTATTCACTGGCTGAACTTGATGAAAAAATTAGTGCCCTCAGACAAGCCCTGCTCAGAAAATCAAGAGAAGCAGACTCCATGGCTACCCACCACCTTCCATGAAAAACTCCTCTCATTCTTGTCATTTTACTTTTTTTATATACATGTAACTTACAGTGCAATTAATTAAGTGGATATGTGTTTATCAATGTAACTTTCCTTCTCTGAAATCAAGGTTCTTTTCATGAGAGTCTGGCCTGCAGCAGGTCATCTGCAGATATTCCAGTGAAGTTTGAAATGGTTATAAGGTGTGGAAAATAGCATTGTCGGAACGTGTCCCCTTCTGTTCTAAAGGAGATATTTTGGAAACCGAAAAACTTAATTTCAAAGCACATCTTTTTGTGTGTGTGTACATGCCACAGAAAGGATGATTTATTTTGAATAGTGATATTTAAAAGGACTTTATATTTGTAACATCAGTGTTAACCAGTTTTTTTGTTTAAATCAGTACTTTGTACGTAATAGGCAAGAATTTACCAACTGAAATGAATTTTAAATGAATGCATACTTTTTTTCCCAAATGCCAACTTTAATGTAAATAAACAGTAGACTCTACCTTTATCCCCTTACTGTGTGACCTTTAGCAAATTAATCTCTTTGTATCTTAATTTCTTTATCTGTAAAATGGCATTGATAATAATAAAACCTACGGTTGTCATGAATAGGTGAGATCATGCATATACAGCTTTTGAAACTGGCCCAAGGGCAGTGCTCAGTAAATGTTAGCTATTATTCCAGTATAAAACCAAGTCTGTCTTTGAAAGTGTTTAGATGTTACAAATAGTCCCTCTCTCTTGACAGCCTCACTTTTTTACAGTGTCCCAGTTATGTTAGGCAGCATATGTATTTCTATAGTTGCAAATTAATCATTGAAAAGATGCAGCTACAGTCAACGAGCAGATGTTTAGGTCAAGAATTGTTTTGGTTGCAAGAATCAAATCTACCTAAAATAGCTTGTAAATAGGAAATTGTTGAATCAAAAAAATCTGGAATTTAATTATAACAAGTATAGCTGGACATTGTGGTACCTAGGAGGTCACCAACAGTTCATCTCTCTCTGTCTCTAGCTGCCTCTGACTGTTTCTATGTCTAGTTCTCTGTGCCCTACCTTCCTTATTTTCTTCTCTCCCTCTTCCTCTCTTTCCCTCTGTCTCTCTTCTTCGTTCTTTTTCTCTTACCCCTAATCATCTATGTGACTGCTTTATTCTCTGTGAACTGATTTCTCTGAAGGCCTCTTCATTACTACTTGATAGTAACTTCATTACTCCATACAGGGTGACATGTTAGCCCTGTCTCCATAGCCTTGGCATTCATGCCTTTGAGTTGACATGGTGCAAACTCGAACCCAACTCTGCAGAACCTCACAACTCCTCTTAGATCTCACTCAGTGCGATCAGGGGTCTCTATCATTTGTGGCCAGGATGATGGGGCAGGACCTCACAGAAATATACAGTATGCACACAACCTTGCACAACCATTTGTGGAAGCTTTGAGAATGGGGGCACCAGGTAAAAGGGGCTTTGAAATCATTCCCAAGAAGTAGCTGTGGACTAGGTCGATTCTACTAACATTTTAACCACTATATTTCTTCTCTGTGGAGCAACTCATCCTTCAAGATCGTCTTGCCCAGCGTAATCCAGTATTACAGGGACAGCTGCAGATGATTGCTCCTCAGTCTCCATTACAGTCTGGTCATTGTAATGATCCTGCCAGAATGACCTCCTCTGGGTTTACTGGCACATTTACTACCATCGTGCCAATAACAACAGGAAAAAAGTCAGTAAAAGTAAAAATGAGGTTGACTTAGAGGTAGAGAAGAAACCTAGAAAACAGGATCACGTACTGGTCACTAGTCTGCTCCGAAATAAATGTCTTGAGTCTGTTTCTTGACCCTCTTGACAGTAGAATAAGTTCCCAAATCATGCCTAACAGTCCTAGGATCTGTCCACTAGAAGGATTTCCTTTTACCATTGTCCCCTTCAAGCCTCCTCTCTCCACTTTAGTAAGTGTTGTCCGGTGCCAGCATCCTTTCTACTTGAGTTCAAGCCTCCAAAAGAGACCAGGACTAAACACCATGTTGATTTGAGTTGGCATAGGTACTTATTCAAGACTAAGGTTCTGATGATAACTACCCCAGAATTTTAGAGAGTTTTCAATCACCATCTTTCTTGAGTACATCCTTGACTGAAAGTCAATGCTAGGAATTTCTGTGTGGGTAAGTTTGCTTCTTTAATTACCAGGCTACCTAATGACCATTTCCTCAGGATTTTTGTTAGTTTGGCTCCTCTTAGACCCATTGTTCTTAATGGCCCGGTCCTCAAGAGAATAAAGGAGGAAAAGTGGAAAAGGTTTTGCAAAACAGGAAGAACTTCCACCTTGGTCTACCCCTAAAAATCCCTCCCCTCCAGTCTAAGGAAGTGATTTACTAAGGGTTGGGAGCTAGCAGGGGTGATAGTAATCAATATGTTTATCCTGAGGAAAAGGGCTGGGTTTCCAGCTACTACTGGATAGCCTTTCAATTGCTAGGCTCCTGAGCCCTGAGCTTTTCCAAATTCATGAATGGTATCTGGACCTCGTCTTCAACAATCTCATTAGAAAAGACTTACCTTTATGAAACAGATACGTAATTTTGCTTTTCCCTATCTGCTTTTAGCCAACTGGGTATAGAAAACTTTTTGCCACTGCATTTTAATCATGTCCATAGGGAATTAATCCTACATTTTGACATTTGACAACTTTTAAATCTAAGCTTGGCCTTTAGTGACATGTGGTTTGGGTCCCAAGAAATTTTAGACAATTGTTTAGCTATTTTGCCAACTCTTACCTCCATACTACCCAGTTTTCCATGGCATAAGGAATCCTTTCTGTCACTCCTGCCTTTATCCCTCTGCCTTGATTCCACAGCTAGTTCTTCATTTTCACTCAGAGTCTGTGACTTGCAGTCCCATTGCTGGCACTAATTTCTGTTTTAGGGATTTGTTGTTTTCAAGAAACAGAAGCCCAACTCTAACTTACATATAGGTTGTTATAAAGAATATAATTCAGGGGTGCCTGATGGCTCAGTTGGTTAAGCACCCGACTCTTGATTTCTGCTCAGGTCATGATCTCATAGTTCATGAGTTTGAGCCCCTTTATAGGGCTCCACATGGAGCCTTCCTGGGATTCTCTCTCTGCCCCCTACCCCCCCCCAAATAAATAAAATTTTCAAAAAAGAAAATAAAAGAATGTAATTCAGGGCGCCTGGGTGGCTCAGTCGGTTGAGCATCCGACTTCGGGCTCAGGTCATGATCTCACAGTTTATGAGTTTGAGCCCCGCGTCAGGCTCTGTGCTGACAGCTCAGGGCCTGGAGCCTGCTTTGGATTCTGTGTCTCCCTCTCTCTCTGCCCCTAACCCACTTGCATTCTGTCTCTGTCTCTCTCAAAAATAAATAAACATTAAAAAAAAATAATGTAATTCAAATTGCAGGAAGTTCAGCCAGGTTTTGTCACTCTGTCACACTGAGCCATGTCGTCTGGATTCTGAATATATGCCCCGTTCTGCTTATAGCTTGACTTCTCTGAAAATGTCTTCTTTTCTCCTTCTTTGCAATTTAGTTTTGTGTAAGACTTTGGGGTCTGTGTGCTGCTAGCTCTCACCTATCTCTTTGGCTCCAGTGTCCCGTGTTTATTACAATTCAAAATATGTAAAAGGAGTAATTTGTATTCAAAACTGTCTACCCCTGGACCAATTATCTGTGGCCTGAGAGGATATTCAAGAACAAAAAAAGCCACATGACCTAGCCCTTTGGGGGAATAAGTGGCACTTCCACCAAAGAAAACATGGGCCAAAACTCTGCCCCTGTGATCTAGATTGATGGAACAGTTGGCCTTTACAAAGTTTTTAGTTCTCTAAGAAATACTTTTCTCCCCCATGACTTTATCTGAAAATGTTTTATGATCTTTTAACCCTAGAGATATCACATGAGTCCATTAAACAAAATTTTAGCTTTGGGTTTCTTTTTTGAGCAGTGCTAACTTTATAAAGATTGATATTTCATGACTTTTAGTCTCTTAATATTCTCCAAGGGATAAAAAGAAAATTTACTTTTTAAAAATAGAATAAAACTCATATTTTTCAATTCCCATAGAGGTCCACTGGACCCTTCTATAACTCTAAGATACATTATGGGATCTCTGATTTAATTTTTCCTACATCTTTTGAAATATTTTATTTCATCATCCCAGCAACTATTTAATTATTACTAATCAACTATCTGCAACTGTGCTTTAAAAGACTAAAATAGTAAGGAAATGGAATGATGATGGAAACACCTAGAAGAATGTAATAGTATATATAACAGTAAAATAAGTGAGGATCCTTCTGTTTTCACATAACATTGCCCAAAGTATTGCATTATCTTTTAAGAAGATATAAGGGTCTAGAGAGACACCATCTTTAGAGTTTTTTTTTTTAAGGCTTTCAATGATGATTACAGTTAATAGTTTAGATTTCTTTGTTTTTACTATAATGACAAGTAGAAGGAAATTAACAGAATTTCCATAATTATTAAAGGAATCAGAAGGTAAATGCAAAGAGACAGAGGGCAGTGCTCTGGATCCTAATGATGTTGATGAAATTGACCACATAAGCAAAATCTCAGATCATGAGTCTTCAGACTGTGTATTCAAAGTCTGTTTTCTCAAACTCAAGAATGAATGAGTGAACCATATATTTCTAAGCACAATTAGAATATCAGGTATTTTCATCCACTTATTCAATAGTCATCATGCAAATTTTATAAGGACCTGGGCCATCTAATTTTGCTAAATGGGTGGTGTGGTTGTATTTTTTCACTTTTTATGATGTTTATTCACCAAAATTTACTTGATATAGTTCCTGAGTTGTAAAGTGCTGAAGACAGCATTTTTGTATATACAAAGGTAATTGAAAGGATATAAACGATGTGGAAATGAAAAAATTACTGGACTGTTCATTCTAATTGATGCTTATAGATCTAAAAAAATTTTAAATGTTTTCCAATAATTGCCATCCTTCAATAAAATCATATCATCAAAGTTTTTTTTTAAGTTTTGTATTTTCACGATGCAAGTGCAAAAGAACCATAAGTAATGATAAACTAGAACCTAATAGAACTGTATTTGAAATCTAGAGTTACTATTTACAAGATGGATATGTTGCAGGTTCGTGCCTGGCAAGTGATGAGCAGGTGGTCACATTCAACTGACATATATCTATCTACCTTTAAAGTGTGTGTGTGTGTGTGTGTGTGTGTGTGTGTGTGTATACATCTTCAAAGCCAAAATATATGGAATAAAAATTGTGTTTATCATGCTTAAATTCTTATTAAAGTTTCTAATTGAACTACCCCTTTATACTTCATAAATTATTAATAAAATGACTTAAATACATATTATAATTATTTTATTTTAAAGATTCACTGGACCCAGATGGTAAATGGCAATGACTATTTTTCCTGGTATATTAAAAGTTAAGATGCAGTTTTAAAATCTGAAGATCTTGGGGCGCCTGGGTGGCTCAGTCGGTTGAGCGGCCGACTTGGGCTCAGGTCACGATCTCGCGGTCCGTGAGTTCGAGCCCCGTGTCGGGCTCTGTGCTGACAGCTCAGAGCCTGGAGCCCGTTTCGGATTCTGTGTCTCCCTCTCTCTCTGACCCTCCCCTGTTCATGCTCTGTCTCTCTCTGTCTCAAAAATAAATAAACGTTAAAAAAAAATTTTTTTTAAATAAAAAATAAAATCTGAAGATCTTTGTAAAATTCACATATGCCTAATATTAATTTTTTATAACAATACCAAAGTAAAAAAAAATCATATACATAAGCAAGCTAAAATTACTTTCAAATATTTAATTTTTAAAAATGGTTCTAAGAAATTTAAAGACATGTGAGGTCATCTCCCTACACACTTCCTCTAGGAAACTTTAGTCAAAAGGAATGAATAAAAATGTGAGAAAAATCCCTGGATTACAAAATGTTCACATGCTTCTGCTTTTTAAGAAAGTAAAAATTTAAGTAGCTGGCAAACTGCTTTCCCTGTGTAAAAAGTTGGGATCGTTTCAAAAACAAACCATCCTTGTAGGACAAAATGCTTCAAATGTTCTTACTTGCCTCTTATAACTTGCAGCTCTTGGTAAGCACAAAACTGTCTGAGGAATTTATTATCATGACTACTATTTTCTTTAGTCCATTTAGACTATTTTCATAGTCTTTAAATGGCCTTTCTAGGATGACCTTTTTCTACACTACTATGAAATAGAATACAAATTTTTTCCAAGTTATCTCAAAATTAAAAGCTTGAATACTGATATGACTTTAGATTATCAAACAGGGTTAATAATAGATTTTGCCATGTGAAATTAGTTCCTTAAAACTATGAACTATTAGGACACCTGGGTGCCTCAATCGGTTGAGCTCAGGTCATGATTTCTTGGCGGATGTGGGATTGGGCCCTGAGTTGGGGTCTGCGCTGGGTGTGGAGCCCACTTGAGATTCTCAATCTCTCTCTCTCTCTCTGCCCCTCTCCTGCTTGCTCTCTTTAAAAATAAATAAATAAAAATAAAAGTATGAACTATTTCAAACATGTAAGAGTACAGACAATAATCTATCAGACAACTGTTAATAGATGTTAACACTTGCCATATATATTTCAAGTTTTTATTTTTAAAGGAAAAGACCAAGTACACATATAGCAAAACCCAGTTGCTCCTCCCTCCCTTTCCTCCTCCCTCCCCACCCCTCTCTGTCTCTCTCCTCAGAGGGAACCTATATCCTAAAGTTCCTATGAATCATTCCTTTGCATTTTTTTTACTATTTTTTAAATATATTAACATTAATTGTATCATGCTTGGTACTCGCTACTTTTCACTGAACATTGTTTTTGAGTTTTACCACATTGATCTGTATAGCTATGCTTTATCTATTTTAACTGCTATTTAACATTTCAAATGTATAAATAAACTAAATCATGTCCTTCATTTGAGGGACCTCATGAGGGACACCTAAAATTGTTTCTACTCTTTTTATTTCTTGCATGGTACCCTGAACTATGCGAGGCAGACTCTGGATTGGTAGGTTTTCCATGCACATAGCTTCCAACCTTGGAAAACAAGCCACCCCAGAGATTTACTAGAATGTTATTTTGAAAAAGGGATGTTGTGGGAGGGGGTGGGATAGGCTAAATGGGTAAGGGGCATTAAGGAATCTACTCCTGAAATCATTGTTTCACTATATGCTAACTAATTTGGATGTAAATTTTTAAAAAATAAAAAATAAAATTTAAAAAAAAGGATGCAAATTACTTATAAATAAAAATGTTACTGACAGAGCTAGATATATACCTAGTGGTAGGTGGAAAAGTATAACCAAGCAAAAAACGTATGTTCATTTTTAACTGTGACAATTCTGTTTCTTTCCTGTATCTCAGCTGATTTAAACATTTAGGGTTTAAGAGCATGGGAAGTATGCTTTGAAATTCACTATTGCCAAAGAACTTTAGCCTTCATGTGGCAGCCTATTAAATAGCTGCTATTCACTGCCTTTTTCTTTTTTCCTTGCTCTTGGATTTCTGATCTCAACAGAAAGACAAGCATAGATGAACTCTCATGCCAATTAACAAATCTGGAGAAAAAAATATGACTGATGCTTGAAAAGTTCTGGTCTCTGACCTTTATTTGCCTTTATAAGGTAAAGTTAGAAAAAGGGAATTGAAAGGGCATTCTGCTAACCTTAGTCTGTTGCCTGAAACTATCAATCCAATGTACCATCATGGTAAAAACCACAACAAAAAAAGAATTATGGAATATTTATTTATTCATTTAAAATCTATTGAATAACAAGTACTATAATGGGGCTGGATATATGTTGACACATAAAACAGATGGAATCTGCCCTCAAGCCTTAACCAGTGTATGCCCTTATCCACAGCAGTGACAACAGCCCCCTTTGCTCCTTTTCAACAAAACCAGGAACCACTGGAAATGCCCAAGAAGCACAACTAACATAATCAAGAGAATGTATGAATGAAAATAACCAGAAAAGCTAATAAACAAGCTATTAGAGTTTGTGTATCCACTATGCTACTTTTGTATACAAATTACAGAAAACTTCTACTTAACTGGCTTGAACAATAAGAGGGTTTATTATCACACATAAAAAAAAGTCCAAGGCTGGTTAATTCACTAGTTCAGTAACTGTCACTGAAGACCCAAATTTTTCCCATCTTTCTGTTATCACCTCCAAGCTTTCATGATGGCAAGATGGCTGCCACACTTCCAAGTGTCACATCTTCTGCTATAGGACAGCAGAAGCAGCAATGTGGGACAATGTCAGCATTTCTTCCAGGTGTCTCTTTTCTTATGAGACATCCTCTTACATCTCATTGGCCAGAACTGTATTACATGTGCCTTCTTAAACCAATCACTGGCAAGGGGAATTACATTTCCATACCTGGCTTAGACTACCTTAGTTCAATTAAAAATATTGAGCACCCACATGCCAAATGTTTTCTCCTTTTAACTGAAAAAACAAATGCAAACAAACCAAATAGAGGACAAGTATTGTGCATAGCTCAGGAATATGCAGTGAAACAGATGTGAAATTTAAATCTCTGTGTTAATAAATTGATCGACTAATTTGTTTCTAATGTTTCCATCTGACTACACTAGCTATCTGCTACTGGGAGACAAAATCAATGTTGGGAGGTGCCTATTCCCCCAATAAAAGTCTTCTGATGATTCCTGGCTCTCAGCAAAATAACTACAAATCTGAAATTTCAAATGGGAAATATAATAGAAATTAGTCATCACTCAGTATTCAAACTCGTGCTCATTTCAATGAAATACCATTACTGAAAGAACACTATCTTCTTTCAAGAAACACAAGTACATCCCTGACTGTTTTATATTTTGCCAATAGTCAAATTTAATGTTTTGTGTTGATGATTAGGAGGAATTCTTCTTGGATTAAATAATACTGGTGACAATAGGGAAATAATCCCTTGAATTTGTAGAGTACTTTATGCTTTCAAAGTGCTTTCTCATATGTTAATCTGAATTATATCTCATTCGTACTCTAGGAAGGGGTAAACAGCTGCACTGAATCCTCATTTTTTAAATGTGAGAAGTGGGACATGTCAAAAGTTAAAAGATTTGCCCAAAGACTTCACAGCTAAGTAGTTAAATAATCAGGATTAAAACCAAATTACTTCATTCCTAATTCAATGCTTTTGGAGCTATTTAACAAACTCTCAGGTAACTTAAAATTATTTGATGCTGTAAAAACCTATTTTAAAAACTGTTTAAAAAGTTAGAATCTCTCTTGTGAGTACATTATAACATCTTTTAGATCTTATCTTCTCCAACCCAGACCCAGTTGTTAGATCCCTGAAATCTAAGGCTCTTAGATGTATGTTCCTTTTTTCAAATGTTCCTATCACCTCTCCTATTAGAAACTGCCACATATTTCATATAAACTGAAAATCCAACAAGCCTGGACACTTGTGTGACTTTAAATTCTATTTATACCCTGATTCTGAAAGAGCCAAAGTCAAACTTAAAACGAATGAGTTTACAAAGAAAAAAAAAAAAAAAGACAGAAAGAAAGAAAAAGATTACCCAGAATGAGACCCTCAATGACCAACTTGAGAAAAATCTCACTAGAAGGGACCTTAAAAGGGAACTTGTGTAGGAAAAATAATTCTTCTTACTTTCCTGAATTTTAGGAGAATTAAAAAACGAAGAAATATTTTAAATCTGTCACTCTTACCTCAATCTTTGAAAAGTGACAGGTGATAGGGAACCAAACAAAGCAACAGGCTTAAAGAAAGGTATTTTCTCACTAAAACTAGAAGGAGCAAAAATTTCCCAAAAAGGACTGTGACAAGCCATTTCTCTTTGGGAATGTTGATCTAAATGGAGATTGTGGAGTGCACAAAATATTTATCTCCTCTCCTGACCACATTTCTATATCCAGTGGTCCACTTGAAGTCACTGCTCAGATGTCTTGAGTTTTATCAAACTTACCACTTCCTAAAGTAGACTCCTGATACTGTCCTCTGGCCTGCTTTACTTCTATCTTTCCAATCTCAGTGGATAGCAGCTCCCTTCTTTTCAGGCCCTCAGACTGAAACCTACCTTTCCGGGGTGCCTGGGTGGCTCAGGTCATGATCTCACAGGTGGTGAGTCCCAGCCCTGCATCTGGCCCTGTGCTGACAGCTCAGAGCCTGGAGCCTGCTTGGGATTGTGTCTGCTCTCTGCTCCTCCCCTACCACTGTCTCTCAAAAATAAATAAATGTTAAAAAAAATTAAAATAAAACTACCTTTCATCCTTTAACTCCTATCTTTCAAATATCTGGTTTGTTAGGAAATTCTGTTGTCTCTTCAAAATATATTCAAAATCCAACGATTTCTCTTTACTACTTCCTATCACCTCAGTTTGAGCCACCATTGTAGTGTTCTCCTAGATTACTGCAAAATCCTCCTGGGGTCTCCCTGCTTCTGCCCTTGTCCCTCTGTTCTCTATTTTCAACACAGCAGCCAGAGTAATCCTTTAAAATAATAAGTCATAAGTCAGGGTGCCTGGGGGGCGCAGTTGGCTAAGCGTCATACACTTGATTTTGGCTAATGTCATGATCTCACAGTTCGTGGGTTTGAGTCCCACATGGGCTCTGTGTTGATGGCGTAGAGCCTGCTTGGGATTCTCTCTCTACCCCTCCCACGCTCACACTCTGTCTCTCAAAATAAATAAACATCTAAAAATGAGAGAGAGGAGAGAGAGAGAGAAATAAGAAGTCAGTTCATGTCCCTTCTTTGCTGACGTGGATCTTTACATAGTTCACTCAAGAGAGGTAACAAAATCTGTCCAAAGGCCCACAAGCCCTCCATGTTCTGCCTGGCCCCTTCTTTTTCATCTCTTCATTACTCCTCAGCCTCTTGCTGCTGGGAATGCACCTGCCATACTCCCACCTCTCGGCATGGTACACTCTTCCCCTAGTCTGCTGTCTCACATCCCCTTCAGATCTTTGCTCAAATCTCACTCTTAATGTGGGGGTAGGACTGGAGGGGATATGTGTGCAGAAAAACTAAGGTACAAGTAAAATTTGAATTTCAGATAAGCAATGAATAGCAGTTTAAGTATGTCCCAAATACTGAATGGGACACGTATATTTTAAAAATTATTCATCATTTATCTCAAATTTGCATTTAATTGGACATCCTGGTTTTTGTTTTTGTTTTTGTTTTCTAAAACTGGCAATCCTACCATGGGTTCTACCCTGACCTAAATATATCATGTCTTCCCTCTACCCCCCAGACTTCAGATACCATCTCACCTGCTTTATTTTTTTTCTTTCTTCACAGCACTCAGTTTCCTCTAACCAAGCACATAATTTAGTTAAATAGCACATTTACTGTCTGTATCCCTCCTCTGGAAAACTTTTCCATGTAAGAAATTCCAAGATAAAAGGAAAATTTAACTTGTGGTTAAAGAATTTCATTTTTCAGCATATTTCTTTTCCACTGTTTTGAAGAGTTGAAAGTTTTTCATGAAAACAGGGAAACTAGGCACTTCTCTCTCTCCACTCTTACTATTCTTACATATCTAATACATATGCACATGTTAATGTAACTGATTTCCATTTAAAACTAACCATTTGCTACAACTGTAGAACTTTGCCCTCCAAAAAATACACGAGATACATAACACGAGACAAAATAAAAAATTACCATGTTGGGGGGGGGGGAAATTACTTTTAACAGAAGACCATCTGTTGAATTCTATAGTTCGACAAAAGGTATAGAATATGTAACCACTTTGTTGATCCATTCATTTACGTATTCATTCAACACACTGTCCTTGTTTAGCCACCTTGTGCAGAGCACTGTGTCTGGCATGGGGTGGGGGTGGGGGGGGGAAGAGTGGGAGTGTTATCCTTGAGAGGGAAGAAGCACCCAAGTCCAAAGGGCCTGGTAAATCAGCTTAAAGAGCCAGTGGGAGGAGCAGGGGGATGGCCCCATCAGACGTGCACATTAGAAAAATTACTCCAGCTTCTGGCTGCACTGTGGAGAAGAGATTACTATGCTTAGGTACATTACACTTGATTAAGAACTTATTATTATAAACAGGGTCTTAACCTTAACCTCTGGGCCTCAAAGTAAAAATTTCAGAAAAGGGCCCCCTTTGAAGAAACCACAGATCTGTTTTAAGTATCTTATTATGTTCTGTTTAAATGTAGTTTTTAAAATTACTATATGTATAGCAAACATCTGCAATTTCATTCACAGCTGTGAATTTCGACTAATGAATGGAGAAAAAGGAAGAGCTGGTATGAACTAACAATTGTGAGTACTTCCTCAAAACACACAAAGGATGAAGGCCTTCTTGTGCATTATTTCATTTAATCTTTACAATATGCTGAGAGGTTATTGTGTTATTATCCCTATTTGCAGATAAGGGATTTGAGACTCAAAAAGGTGAGTCCTGCCCTCTGTAAAAGGCAGGGTTGGTTAACCTGCCCTCATGCTTTCTCAAGCCCACATTCTTGCCCCTAACAAGAGTGCAAATTTATTTACAGTATAGCTAAGTTAGGCAGCAGATGGGTAAGCAGGGGAAAGGCTGAGGCAACCTTAAATAAAAATAGAATAAAGATAGAAAATGGTCAGCTAGAGCAAAGGCAAAAAAATAACTGAAAAAATAAAATTATGAGTAATTACCCTTTTTTGGTAAGAGCAAAAAAGGCAATTTGCTTCTCAAATGGAGAGATATAGAGCTATAAAGATTATCAACTTTGCCTATTTTGGAATACCACAAATACAATCACAAACACACTTTCTACTGAACTACAAAATTCAAGAGATGGCCTTTTTGCTGAGGTGCCAATATTAAAGATAAAATGCCATAGAAAAGAAATCCACTTACTAACTTATGTAATTTAACCGCTCTCATCGAGCCTGGTATTTGTCATTGGCCAAGCAGGCTTGATCAGCATGCAGACCCATGAAAGCCAGCTACTTTCAGTAGATTTGATCCTCTGGCAGAGTAATGTTCCTTGCTGAAGGGAACAGGGGGTCTCCTGTCCCCAAAAGAAACTTTCATCCAGGTCTGTGCCAAAAATTCTAGAATACAAACTGTTTTTGGAGAGAGATCCAGTCACTCTGAAGCATCGCTTCATGCCTTTTCAAAGACACAGGGCTATCCAGGGCCAGTTGGACAGTCAATGGTCACTCACATAGTGAGATTTGAGGGACACAAGCAATGTCTCCTTTCTGAAACTAGCCTCTCTACTGGTAGAGATCTCAGATTAATGTGCATGGCCATTGGATTAATCAGCCAAACACCTACCAAAAACTACAGGGAGTGGAACACAGATTTGGCACAATTCGACAGGCAGGATACAAGGGGAGAATGTTGGCCCAGGTAATATATCTCAAAGAGAAGGCTAGCTAGCCAGGAAACAGATGAATCTGCTGAGGTAAAGAGGACAGGATCTGTATATCTGACATACAGTGGGTTGTTATGTCTGATGTGGAAATATTGGGGTTCAGAGCAAATGGTCAAGAAAGAATTCTTGAGAGGTCTTTGGTGCAAAGGGTGGTTTTATTAAAGCAGGGGGACAGGATCCGTGGGCAGAAAGAGCTATACTGGGGTTGACAGGTGACTAATTCTACACTTTCAAGTTGGAAGGGGGTTGGGGACAGCACAACCCAAGATATTTTAGAAACAGGTTTCCAGAACCCTGAGGGGGCTAGCTGTTGTTAGGAATAGGTCATTTATTACTGCTTAGTAAACAGTCATGAGACCCTTCACATGTGTATCAGTGGGCCATATGCTTGGAGGATGATTGCTAACACATATCTTGGGAGGATAGAGATAAAGGAAGTTTCCAAAGGAATTTCTATGTTAAAAGTAGACTCACAGGATCCTGGGGGGGGGGGGGGGGCAGGATAATGCTAAGATACAATTGCTAAGATACAATTGTTAAGATACTTTTGCCCTTGGCCAAGTGTCAACATGGAGGCAGCTGAGCTCCCAGAGGAAGGTCACTCTGCCTGTTTCAAGGACTTGCCAATAGTCTGTAAGTTGTAAGGAAATTTTTTTTTCCATTTGCCTTTGTTCCCCACATCAGTGTCCACAGTCACTATTCATTGGTTCTTGAATAATTGTTACAGTGTTATGGGAAGTAGGGATGAGGGGTCAGCCCTCACACTAATACCTATTTAACAAGTTTTCCACTGCCTATATCTGAACAGGCAGAACACTGCTTAGTTGAATAAAGTGATGGTACAGTGAAAGTTACATATACATATGTATGTATACATATATACATATAGTATATATATTTGTGTGTGTATACCCTCTCCATGGGGCATGGTGTGAACGATGTGTGAGCTTTTCTCTTGTTAAAAAGAAACAACAGGTCCAAAATGGAATGAATTGTGCTAAGCTCCACATCAGCAAACCAAGACTTAATACCTAACTTAATTGCAGTATCAGTCCTTCCCAGGAATGAAATCTTAACTGGTCAGACTGGATTTCCTGGTCAGCACTAGTAAGGTAATTTGTCCGATAGACCCCTTTCACCTCCTAAAAGTGAACGAACGTGCCTGAAATAAGCCACTCTTTCCCCACTTCTGCCTATAAAAGGCTTCCATTTTGTGCAGCTCCTCAGGCTCCTTTCTCTTTGCCAGATGATATGCTGCCCAATTCATGAGTCATTGAATAAAGCCAATTAGATCTTCAACTTTACTCATTTGAAAATTTTTAATACTCTTCTAAATACTCCTAGATATGTTTGTGCCTTCCTACTTCTTACTAACAAAGAAGCAAAGAAAAAAGATGGAAGAGAAGGAGGGGGAGAGAGACAAGACCAAATTTAGTAATTCTCTTAGCCCCTGTCTGGCCTTTGTCCCTGGGGTGGACTTTATTGAGGAATATATTCTTTTTTTTTCCTGAGAAACTTAAAGTCTAACGGGCATCAGTCACCTGAAAATGGAAGTAGAAAGTCTTTGAAAATTCTGATTCAATAAACCAACAGCCAGTACCCTGAATAAGAACAGGAGGGAAGAGAAACATTCCCACTGCCAGAGTATTTTGCAGATAATTAAAGCAAAGACTGAATCGCAGCAGGATGATTTTAACATACCTGACACAGGGCTTGACTAGAGCTCTCTCAGTGTCTCTTCCAGTGCAGTTATGCTATTAGCTTTCAGAATATCATATGTGGGGAAACACTTTTCCTTGAGCTATTCCATTTTTCAATTACTAAAGAGCTTCGAGTTTAAAAGTTCACCAAAAAACCCATCATGTTCCCATCTCGGACATACCCCTTGTCTAATGGGTAGTAACGAGATCACCCTTTTCAGATACTATAGTCCACATTACTTAAACATCAGGCTGCCCTATTTCACACCTAGAATAGGCTATGCAATAAATCTATTTGATCTTTTCTTTATTGTCTGTCTTAGGAATAGATGTAGGATTTTCCTCTTTGCTATAGGAACAGATTTCTTCTTTGCTGTGTAGGAAGTGATTCACCTCTAGGAGGCTAATTTCTTACAGTTGAGTGCAGGATCTTAATAAATAAACCAAAAAGTGAAGTGCTATTTTGAACAGCCCTCACACCAGCAGGAAGAATCAGTGAATGAGGAACCATGGAAGACTGTTCACTTCATACCCATTTACTCCAAAATATTATTTGGATCAGCATTGGATATTTTTTAATAAATTATAAGTGATTCTTCTTTCTGTATTAATTAAGAACGTACACTACTCAAGTGTTTTAACTCCCCCAGTGCCAAGTTTAAGCCCTCCGGATTATTCCTGATGTATGAAGAGTTTTGAAAACATAACAATGGTAAGCAATAACCCAGGGTGCTTAGGAAATCAAGATGTGTGCAGATGCTGGTAAAAAAAAAAATACAGAAAGATGGCAAATGGAAATTAGAAAGATTGCCAGACATATTGTGAGAACATACTAAAAATTTAAGGCTTTGAATATGCTAGATTTATATCACATCTCACTTTAGAAGAAAGTGTGAAAGGGAGAAGGGTAGGAAAAATATGAAGGATGCAAAGCTTTTAAGATAGAGCAAATACTCAAAACAAGTTACCATGAAACAAATGAAAAATAGTGACCAAAGATAGGGATGGAAAGAGAATAATATTTCTGTAGTGATTTTAAGTAGGTTTCCAGCACAAAAAGGCTTTTTTTTTTTTTTTTTTTTTTTTTTTTTTGTCCAAGCCGGTGACATCTGAGGAGGTATCTTAGGCATGTGTATTAGTCAGAGTTCTCCAGAGAAACAGAGCCAATAGGATAAATAGACAGACAGGTAGGGACTTACTATGAGGGACTGGCTCACATGATTATGGAGACAGAAGTCCAGTGATCTGACATCTGCAAGCTAGAGACTTAGGAAAGTCGGTGGTGTAGTTCCATTCCAAACCTAAAACACTGAAACTCACGAGCTGTGAAGTCCAATGGCAGGAGAAGATGGATTTCCCAGCCCAAAAGAAAATAAATGTGCCTTTCCTCTATCTTTTATTATATTTAACTCAATAGAAAGGATGAGGCCACCGTGCAATGATAAAGATGATCTCTACTGTCTACCAATTTAAATGCTAATCTCTTTGAGAAACACCCTCACAGATACACCCAGAAAGGATTTACCACTGGGGTGCCTGGATGGCTCAGTCCGACTTCCTGCTCAGGTCATGATCTCGCAGTCTGTGAGTTCGAGCCCCGGGTTGGGCTCTGTGCTGACAGCTCAGAGCCTGGAGCCTGCTTCTGATTCTGTGTCTCCCTGTCTCTCTGCCCCTCCCCCGCTCATGCTCTGTCTCTCTCTCTCTCTCTCTCTCTGTCAAAAATAAAAATAAACATTAA